>NW_028174561.1:0-30000 GCF_963971535.1 Notolepis coatsorum
CTCCAACACATCTGGTGGGCAGAGAGAAGCATCTTTTCACTAATTTGTTTGTCACTATGTATTGAAGGGACTATCTGTCATCCTGCCACGCTTGGTGTTTGCGGCATGACGTTTGAAGAACACGGCTAGTCATACGTTTCAGGCAGCTGGGGGGGCGGGGGGGGGGGGGGGGGGGGGCGCGGCCGCTGGGGACTCACTCACCATCTGACTTGATGAAATGAAGGGGTGGGGGCAGGGCTGGCGGGGGGGGGGGGGGGGGGGGGGGGGGGTGGTGGTTGGGAGAAGAGGGGAGAGAGTCCCCCTGATATCAGAGAGAGACACGTTAACAGATAGGACCCAAGGGTCCTGCCCTTTTGCCCCTATTTTGGCTGATGTTAATTGTATTGCATTCTCTCTTTATTCTTTATTGAAATTCAATCAAATATGATTGATTGATTGAAAACTTTATTAACAGATTGCAGAATGGGTACAATACAGTACGGCTCGATACTAACAACTGCTAAGAGGATGAAGACCAGAAAAAAACTTTTGTCTTGTTTACATAAGGGTCCTCCATTTTCAATTCATCAAGACATTTATCACATAAATATACGGTAGGCCTACTGTGTAAGAAAAAGAGATCATAAAAAAATATGCATCCGAAGGGGAAGAAACTGTACATTGGAGGGTGTTGGGTGGGTGGGTGTTTGGGGGGGGGGGTTGACATTTACCGGCACCAGTTTCTAATTGCAGCCACCCGTAGGTGCTCTTTGAGAGCGGTTTTTAACGAGGGTAGGGATTCACATTCACATATAAAGAGGGAAATGTATAGCAGTATCCACGTGAAATAATGTGAATGTCATGGAATAATGTGTTTCAGTAGAATTTAAACAAGTCCCATGTTGTGAACGTAGTGTGTGATTATCGACGGGGGTGGTGTGGCAACATTGGGATGTGAATAGTGCAACAGTCGGTGAGGTGAGGGAGTGTTTTTTTCCCCTGCCCCAAAAATGTCCGTGCACGGCCCTGCTCGGAGAGAATAATGGCATATTTGACTTTGATATTATATTTTCATTTTCCGAGTCAAACACAAACACACACAGGCATGCGCCACATAGCGTACCGTATCAAATAAATACAATAAGGAGAAGAAGGAGGTTATTGGAATGGTGCGGAGCGCGTACAGAGTTGAGTCATTCAGGGCGATCGATGGCGCACGTGAAAACAAACACACATGGCGTGACTATACAGTACAGGCGAACTTGGGCTCGTGATCACTTGTGATAATTTTCACCTGCCACAACATTTCGCAACGTCGACACATTTGACAGGTGTGGGCGTGGGAATCTTTCAGCGGTCTCGTCCGCCTCTTTCCCCCCCGCTCCGCTCCGTCGCCCCCCTCCCCCCTTTATTGTCCATACAATCCCCAGAGGGAAAAAAAAGGAAAAGTGACGAATGCAAACTGACAGCTCATAATATCCAGTTTCCAATTCCATGCTCCGCTCTAAGTGTGATTCGGTGTCAATTAAAGAACTGTTTGATGTTGATGTGTTCAGACTTGGAAAATTAAGCGCCCGGTCTGGTCTTTTACCATTCTCCAGGCACTGGTCCGTGTGTGTGTGTGTCCATAGTCCTACTATGAGTCTCTTCTGATACATGGCTTTTTACTCTATATGGGAATATTAAAGGGACACCTCAAGTTTCAAGTTTCAAGTTTCTTTAATAGTTGTCATACAGAAGTACAGAATACTTTTGTACAAAATGCTTCTTACTGTTGCGCTCCAGAGACTGTGCATGACAAGATAAGTATGAAATAAAAACATAGTAAAAATTAGAAGAAAAAAAAGAGGTCACAGTGTTCAGTTTAGACATATGTACAATGTTCGTAGACGTAGTTACCATACAATATACAATACTGTGCAGTGTACTAATATACAATACCATATAGTGCAAGGCATAAATGGACGAGGTGCAGTTTAGGTACAATTCACAGTAGGCGTACGAGTTGTAGTGCAAATCCTTTATCAATAAACACAAAGTGTAAGTGTGTTTGTGTGATCTAAAGTGTGGAGAGTGGGTGCTGCAGTGTGTTGTCTGTTTGAGTGAGTGTGTGTGTGCGTGTGGGTGTGTGTGCTGTGTGCATTTGATGGTTGTTGCATAGTGATTATTGTTCGTTTAGCGATTATTGTTCGTTGAGCAGCCTGATGGCCTGGGGATAGAAGCTCCTTCTGAGTCTTTCTGTGCTCGCCATAAGACTCCGGTATCGCTTGCCTGACGGCAGCAGTTCAAAGAGGCAGTTGTTCGGGTGGCTCGAGTCCTTAATAATTCTCTTAGCCTTCCCCTTGCACCGCTTGTTGTAAATGTTCTGGAGGGTGGGAAGCCCCCCTCTAATTGTGCGTTCGGCTGAACGTGTCACTCTTTGTAGTCTGCTACGGTCTTGTGCAGTGCTATTCCCAAACCAGGAGGTGATGTTGCCGGTCAGGATGCTCTCTATTGTACATGAGTAGAAGTTCCTAAGGATCTTCTGACTGACTTGGAACTTCCTTAGGCGCCTGAGGAAGTAGAGGCGTTGTCGTGCCTTCTTCACAACACTGTCAATGTGTGTGGTCCATGTCAAGTCCTCGGATATGTGGGCTCCGAGGTACTTGAAACTGTTCACTCTCTCAACTGGTGCCCCGTCGATGCTGAGGGGGCTGTAGTCCTTGACCCCCGACCTCCTGAAGTCCACAATCATCTCTTTTGTTTTGCTGACGTTCAGGGAGAGGCAGTTCTCCTGACACCACTGTGACAGGTTCTCTACCTCTTCCAGGTAGGCCCTTTCGTCGTTGGCAGAGATCAGGCCCACCACTACTGTGTCATCAGCAAATTTGATGATGGTGTTGTTGTTCCGCTGTGCTACGCAGTCATGTGTGTACAGGGAGTAGAGGAGGGGGCTCAGAACACAGCCCTGGGGGGCCCCTATGTTGAGCGTGATGGATGAGGAGGTGCAGTTGCCGGCTCTTACCACCTGGGGTCTGCCCGTCAGGAAGTCCAGGACCCACTGGCACAGGTCATAGTTCAAGCCCAGGTCCCTGAGCTTGGCTATGAGTTTGGAGGGGACTATGGTATTGAATGCTGAGCTGTAGTCGATGAACAGCATTCTCACATAGTTCCCCTTCCTCTTGTCCAGATGTGATGCTGCTGTGTGCAGCACATGGGCTATGGCGTCCTCCGTGGACCTGTTGGGGCGATATGCAAATTGCAGAGGGTCCAGGTTGATTGGGAGGGAGGAACAGATGTAGCCCTTCACTAGCTTCTCAAAGCACTTCATGGCTATGGAGGTGAGGGCTACAGGGCGGTAGTCGTTGAGGCAAGCGGGCGTAGATTTTTTGGGTACAGGGATGATGGTGGACTTCTTCAGACAGGTGGGGATGACGGCCTGTTCCAAGGACAGGTTGAAGATGTCAGTGAATACCGGGGCCAGTTGGTCGGCACAGACTTTTAGGACGCGGCCGGGGATGCCGTCCGGTCCTGCTGCCTTCCTGATATCCACTTTTTTAAAGATCCGTCTCACCTCATGCTCTGTTACCCTGAACACTGAGTCTCCATCAGCAGACCCCCCCCCCCCCATTGCCGTGGTTTGTAGGCTGGTGTTGTTATTCACAGCCTCAAACCTCGCATAGAAGGAGTTGAGATCATTTGCTAAGGAGATGTCACTGTTCAGTTTGAGGGGGGTTCCTTTGTAGTCTGTCATTGTTCTGAGGCCCTGCCACATGCCTCTAGAGTCAGCCTGTTCAAACTGAAGTTCAACTTTATCCTTGTAACGCCGTTTTGCCTCTATTACTGCTCTCCTGACGTTGTATCTTGCCATCTTGTGTTCTTCCATGTTGCCTGTCACCAGCCCGGTGTTGTATGCTGATGTGCGCACTTTCAGAGCCTCACGGACGGATTTGTCTACCCAGGGCTTTTGGTTTGGGTAGATATTAATTTTGGTGGTGGGGATTATTACTTCTACCTGAGTACAGACATAGTCAATCACCGTTTCGGTGTATTCGTTAATATTGGCTGTGTTATCACGGAGTACACTCCATTCTGTGCTTCCCAGCACTGCTTGGAGTGACTCTACTGACGTCACGGTCCAACGCTTAACCTCTCGCGAGACCACCGGCGTTCGCTTGAGACACTGTTTGTACTTAGGCAAAAGAAAAATTGCGGCGTGATCGCTTTTACCGAATGGACTAAGAGCCTGTGACTTGTACCCATTCTTAAATTGCGAGTATACATGGTCTAATATGTTCTCGCCTCTGGTGGGACAGGTCACATGCTGATAGAAATTCGGCAGCACCTTTTTAAGACGCGCGCTCTTGAAATCCCCCAAGACCAAAATGGCCGCGTCAACGTTAGCTGCCTGGAGTTTGTTTACCTCGTCGTGAAGTTTTGAAAGTGCGACCTCAGTGTTCGCGTGTGGTGGAATGTACACTCCGATGAGGATGATGGACGTTAACTCTCTTGGGAGGAAGAAGGGTCGACATTTTATCGTGATAAACTCCAGGTCTGGGGAGCAGTGGTTAGACATTTCTTTTGTGTTGCCTAAATCGCACCACTCCTTGTTTATCATGAAGGCAATGCCGCCTCCTTTCTTCTTTAGTGACTCTAATGCCGTCCGGTCTTTTCGTAGAACGAAGAAGTGGTCTGCCGGTTCTATTGCATGATTCGGGACATCTGGACTCAGCCAAGTTTCTGTGAAACAGAGGACGTTACAATCCCGAATGTCCCTCTGGAATTGGATCCTTGCTCTGATGTCGTCCAATTTGTTTCCTATCGATTGCACATTGGCCAACAATATGCTGGGCAATGTGGTTCTGTGTCGTTTGGACCTCAGTCTGTTCCGGACCCCGGCTCTCTTTCCTCGTCTTCGCGGCGGCTTTTGTCCGTGGCCGGCATAACAAAGGATCTCGGCAGGCCATTTCTGCTGTTCAGCGATCCGATCCAGAGAGCAATCCAAACGGTAAGTTTTTCTTAATCCTTGTTGTGTTAAATGTGTTATAGATATCATTCAGCCACTAGATGTCGCACTAGAGCACCATTAAGTCATTTATCCAATCAGATGCATTCCACGTGGGGAAATGTGACGTAGGGAGGGAATACATGCCTGCAACATGTAAACAAAAACACTGATTTTGGACCCACCAAAAAAAAATTATATACTATTTCTTTGGAGGAAAGCAATACTTTTATTCTTCACCTTTCTCAAAGTTCTGTGGATGTATAAAAAAATTAAATCTTATCTATAACACCTTTAATTACAAGGATCAGGATCAGGAGGTAGAGCAGTCGTCTGCTAATCCAGAGGTTCCTGGTTCGATTCCCACTCCTCCCGGTCAGCATGTCCTTGAGCAAGACACTTAACCCCTAATTCCTCCTGATGAGCAGGGTGGCACCTTGCAAGTTTGCCTCCGCCATCAGTGTGTGAATGTGTGAGTGAATGGGTAAAATGTGAGGAACAAATTGTAAAGCGCTTTGGATAAAGCGCTATATAAATGCAGCCATTTACCATTTACAGCTCCATGAAATGATGTCGATAAAAATAATAGCAATACCTTGTATTATAGGTACTGCTACCTTATAATTTAATGGAGCTGTAATTAACACATGGTTCAATGTCCCCGATGACATCACTGGTGGCCATATTCAAAATCATTCACCCTCAATAACCGTCAAACTAATTGAACGTGTACAAAACTGTTTAAAGTTTTTGGGACGTTTGTGAGATGTGCAATATATATAAGCATTGTTTTTCTGTGAGATGCCCCTTTAACAGGAAGAACACACTCGCATGTTGGGGGGGGGGGGGGGTGTACTAGGTGTAGGTAACAATGTAGGAGGACAAGCATACTCATTGTCCATTTATATATATTTACCCCAATATACTGTACCGTTCCTAGTAAAACTAGAGGGAACAGACTCATTGTCCCTTTATTTATATTTACCCCAATATACTGTACTGTTCCTAAAACTAGAGGGACAGACTCATTGTCCCTTTATATATATTTACCCCAATATACTGTACAGTTCCTAGTTAAACTGGAGGGAACAGAGTCATTATCCCTTTATATATATTTACCCCAATATACTGTACTGTTCCTAGTAAAACTGGAGGGAACAGACTCATTGTCCCTTTATTTATATTTACCCCAATATACTTTACTGTTCCTAGTAAAACTGGAGGGAACAGACTCATTGTCCCTTTATTTATATTTACCCCAATATACTGTACTGTTCCTAGTAAAACTAGAGGAAACAGAGTCATTATCTTTTTATTTATATTTACCCCAATATACTGTACTGTTCCTAGTAAAACTAGAGGAAACATAGTCATTATCCTGTTACGAAGGATCAGATTAAACAGAATATATATATTTATTTATGGATATATATTGAATAGTATTTGTATGTCGTTTGATATCCCTTGTATATTCTTTGTACATATACACGGAATGTCCCTTTAACCTAGTAGTTACACAGCCCATAATATTTCATTCTCCTATTGGATGGCGTGCCACCAGGCGCCAGTGACTTACCCCCTAGAGCCGACTTGAAAGCTACCGACAGGACTTGTCTTAACATGCCCGCTTCTGCCCATGGCTACGAGACAGTGAGCAGGCTGGCACTCGTTTATCCCCCGTACATATAAATATGGCGCGGCGAATACAGAACTTCTTTTCCAGTTCGCCCCTTTTCAGTTCGAGTTGAAGTTCAGTCCTGTTCAGTTACCAAGTAAAGCCTCACCCACTACGCAACGTGCGGTGACGGAGGGCTCGTATTGCCCCAAATAGAGTCGTATTATCCTACTACGTTTGTTCAACGTATCGTTCGCTATTTATTAGTAAGCCTTCATTACGAGTCAAAGACCACGTGAAGTGGGTAATTGTGTGTCTACATAGAGCACTTATTGCCGCGTGCTAATAAGGATAGTAACGTCAAGTTCAACTGTGAACTACCGCGACCACGGAGGATTTACACCGGTGATTGCAGAGCCACTTTCCGGCAGGATTATTATTCTTCATTCTTCACCAAGCTGCTGGAGCAGAGAACCGTCTACACCCACTGCTGTGGGATCATCACATGCCCGTAAGGACATCACTCGAGCCCGTCTCTGTCGGAGCAGAGACTCCACGGCTTCACCTGTGCGGCGCGCACCCTGGGATTACAGACGCTACCTTTCCCCGCTGACCCAGGGAGTAATATACCGTCTCCAGGTGCCTATTGAAGCTCCCTGTGGAACCATTGACTTTCATAGAGCATTGCCTCCCCCTGCTGGCTTACAACCGGTAGTACACCCCCTTCCCAGAGTACAATAGAGAATTCCTAACATTCATTATTGATTTGCCTACGCACATTCTTTGCCTTATAAGCGCAATCTAAGTAAAGTATATTATGTAATAATATTCTTATCTGTAATAAATATTCTAAACAAGTATTTGTGTGGAAACCGTGTCATTGTGGAGAAGTTCTCATCATATACTTGTGTACAGTATGGCCAGTAATGTACATAAGACGGTAGTGGTTTAATGATACCAATACTTGATTAATACAGTCAGGGAATTGTACCCCTCAGTTACAATTGGTCCTTCGAGCCGGAGAATAATTAGCGTAATATTAATATAATATTAATATTGACATGGCCGATGACGACCACTCCACAAACGGTATATGCTGTCAGTCCAATACCTAGCTTTAAAGGGAAATTAGATACGGATAAAATAACTAAAGCGGATAGTAAAATTATGTCCGACCCTATCAACCAGGCTACCCCGCCAACAGAGGCCCTAGTGGGTTCTAATGTAACTGACCAAGCTCACGGTGGGGACCAGGAGGGAACTGACACGACTTTATCCCCCGACAACGCCGACGAGGTAGTCCCCGGAGCGATCCAGGATAAAGAAAGCCCTCCCGGGATGGAACCCGACCCACCACAAGAAGAGACGCGCACCCAGGAGATGGATCTCCTCGGTACGCAACAGGAGAACGGGTCTCCAACAAGTACTGCCGGGAGCCGATCGCCCCGAACGGCGTCTTCCCCCAGCGCGGCGGACAAGATGCTGGCGCAAGCACTCATCGCCACCCTGGCAGCCTCCACCGAACGCGATCGACTTCAAGCGCAACAGACGCACGAGCGCGAACATTTTGCAGGCGAGCGAGAGCGCTTCCAGGCGCAACAAAGGAGTGAAGACGACCGCATAAGACTGGAGACCAGACGCCCCCAGACAGAAGAGAACATTGAGAGAAGCCGCGCCGATGCACAGCACGCCGCCGCCAATGCACAGCGCGACGTCGCACATGCCCAGCGCGACGCCGCCAACGCACAGCGCGACGCTGCCCAGGCCAGCGCCAATGCGCAGCGCGACGCCGCCAATGCCCAGCGCGAAGCAGCGCGCGACGCAGCCCATGCCCAGCGCGAGGCAGAGCGCGACCGGCTGCAGGCGGAGCTGATGGACAAACTGGTTGCCATGGCAACACCCCCTCACTCCACACGGAGCTCTCAGAGATCGTCAAGACATGGGTCTAGGACACATTCCCCTACCCGACGAAGCGACCCGGGACCCTGCCAACAGGAGGATCCTGTCCACGTCTCCGAACCCCCTCCCCAGCCGGTCCATACGAGACCCAGCAACCGGGAAGAACCGGACCACGCCGAGAGACTGAACAGAAGACTCCAGGTCCTAGCAGAGGAAGAGGAGGAGGAAGAGGAGGAATGTCAAGCCGACCAGCAGCAACGTACTCTGGCCCAGGAGGCCCAGTACAGCCCCGACCAGCAGCAACGTACTCTGGACCAGGAGGTCCAGTACAGCCCAGAAGTCAGCCCGAGGCCCTGCGCTACAAACCCCCGACTCAACTCACGGGTGAGTTTGACGCACCGCCAGCCCCGAGGGACAGCACCTGGGTACCCGACCTTCGGTACCCACCAAGTACCAGCCCAAGACGACACGCACGGGGAGACTCGCCTAGGAGGCCTCTTCCCCAACGCTCACCGATGTGCCAGTCATCCATGGCATCGTACCTTGGCGCACCGACGTTTCCAGACTTCACCCATGAGAACCGAGCACAGTACACGGAACTACGGATGTGCTTAGAGACCATGATGGTTGATGTAGCTGATGAACGCCACAAGTATGCTACCCTATTGAAGCACCTCAAGGTGCCCCGAGCGCACAATATAGCGCTGGCCTATGCCAACTCTACTACCCCATACACAGCGGCTCTAGCAGCACTCGACCAACGTTATGGACGCGTATGGGACTATGTGATACAGGAGATAAGAGACATTGACCGTCTCCCCCCAGCCAGAGACAACCGAGCATTAGATGACCTGTCTATCAAGGTACAGTCCCTGGTAGGGATGCTGGGGTCCCAAAAGGAAAAGGGTATCTACGAACTGTACGCTAACTCCAACGTAGAGAGGATATTAGAGAAGCTCCCTCCCGCCCGACAAGAGCGCTTCAGGCGGCAGAGAGACTACCGCGACCCCAACGGTCCAGAGGCATCCCTCCTAGACCTATCTGAGTTCCTCGCCAGGGAGGTCAGTAGCCTACGACTCGACACGTTCGTATGGAGTGGACCAAGCCCAAGACTCGGACCTCGGGGACAAACGGATAACCGCCGGTTGGTGACCGTGATGCACCAAGCCGAATCAGTACCGCAGCACAGGAACCACAACACCCCCTCGACGAAAGAGGACCAGTGGAAGATTGAGTGCCAGTACTGTGAGGGAGAACATCGGCTGTATCAGTGATAAGATTTCAAGAAGCTGACCACGGATGATGTGAGTCAGTGGGTCAAGGACCACCGCCGCTGCTTCCGCTGCGCGCGCAGCCACCTAGCAGCTGAGTGCCGCTTGAAAAAGAAGTGCAGCAGGTGCGGTGGCACCCACCTGGAGGTCCTGCATGACATCAACAGGCGTCAGCCAGGACAACAGAGTGGGCCCGTCGCGGTAATGTACCATGCCGAGGCGGTGGCACCAGCACCGAAGAGCCACCAGACCGCTCCCTACTGTACCTACTGCGACGGCGGACACTGGCTGGCACAGTGCGCCGAATATAAGACACTGAACCCCGTCCAAGTGGACCAGTGGCGTGAGGCGGCCCAGGCGGGCGCCGCTTACCACGCAGGGGCGGCCCAGGCGGGCGCCGCTTACCGCGCAGCACTGTGCGGAGCCCACCAGAAGGTCCAAGGCAACCAACCAACAGGAGATTCAAGATTTCAAGATTCAAGATTCAAGAGTTTTAATTGTCACGGCATACAGGTATACAATGAAATGCGGCTGGTCTTGCCCGCGACGATGTGCAATACAGTGGTACAACATATAATAGAATCCAATAAAAATACAGTGGTACAACATATTAATAGAATCCAATAAAACAGTGCAATAAACAGGTACATGGTGTGCCATCTCGGTATCTGTACATTAGTATTTACAGAGCATATAGGACATGCTAGTTAGCTTTAGTAGTGCAATACACTGTTCCTGATGTTATACTACTTTAAGTGGCCTTTCCTCTGGCCATAAGTGTGCGTGTGTGCGGCATGAGTGTTAAAGTGGCTGCTAGTGTGTGAGCGTGCTCAGCGTGCGTGTCGTGTATGTACTTGTGTGTGGATACTTCAGTTTCTGTGTCTCTCAATGTTCATTGTTCAAGGCTCTGATGGCCTGGGGGAAGAAGCTTAGCCTAAGCCTCTCCGTCTTAGTCTCTAGAATTCGCAGGCGTCTGCCTGACCTCAGCAGCTGGAACAGGCTGTTATTGGGGTGGTGGGGGTCTTTCATTATCCTGCAGGCTCTGGATTTGCACCTCTTGTTGTATAGAGCCTGCAGGGGAGGTAGCGCAATACCCGTGGTACGCTCGGCTGAGCGCACCACTCTCTGTAGGGCCTTCTTGTCCTGTGCCGTGCTGTTCCCATACCAGGCAGTGATGTTTCCGGTCAAGATGCTCTCTACAGCTCCTGAGTAGAAGGACTGGAGTATCTTCCCCGATACTCTGAACTTCCTTAACTGTCTCAGGTGGTAGAGGCGCTGCTTCGCTTTCTTTACTACTGTGCCTATGTGTGTTGACCATGTCAGGTCCTCTGAGATGTGGACCCCCAGGTACTTGAAGCTGCTCACCCTGTCCACGGTAGCCCCGTTAATCCTCAGTGGTGTGTGTGTCTCCCGCTGTCCTCTCCTATAATCCACGATCAGCTCCTTGGTTTTACCAATGTTCAGGAGCAGGCTGTTGTCCTGGCACCAACGTTCCAGTACCTCAACCTCCTCCCGGTAGGCCTTCTCGTCGTTGTCCGAGATCAGCCCCACCACCACCGTGTCGTCGGCGAACTTCACAATGGAGTTGGAGCTGAACTTGGCCACACAGTCGTGTGTGTAGAGTGAGTACAGCAGGGGGCTTAGAACACAGCCCTGGGGGGACCCGATGCTCAGGGTGATGGTGTTGGAGGTCTGACCCCCCACCCTGACCGCCTGGGGTCTTTCACTCAGAAAGTCCAGTACCCAGGCGCTCAGGGCGGAGCTCAGGCCTAGCTCGATCAGCTTGTCCACCAGTCTGGTGGGGACTATGGTGTTGAACGCTGAGCTGTAGTCAATGAACAACAGTCTCACATAGCCCCCCTTCTGACGGTCAAGGTGGGAGAGAGTGCTGTGCAGTACCTGGGAGACCGCGTCATCAGTGGACCTGTTTGTCCTGTATGCAAATTGCATAGGGTCCATATCACTGGGGAGAGAGGCACAAATGTGGTCCTTGACCAGCCTCTCGAAACATTTCATGACCACAGAGGTGAGTGCCACCGGTCTGTAATCATTTGGACATGTTGGGGAGGGTTTCTTCGGTACAGGGATGATGGTAGACATCTTGAAGCAGGCAGGGACTACTGACTCCGCCAGGGATTGATTAAATATGGCGGTGAACACCGGGGCAAGCTGGTTTGCACAGGACTTAAGTATGCGTCCTGTTATACCATCTGGGCCTGCAGCCTTCCTGGTGTTCACCTGCATAAATGCTCTTCTCACACTGTGTTCCGACAACGAGAGAGCGCCCCCGCCCCCCCGCGGTTGCCCCCCCCCCCTCCACAACAGCCGGTGCGCCAGTGACGTCACTAGCCAGAGGGCTAGCGGCGACACTGTCTACACCGAACCGAGCGTAGAAGGAGTTCCGCTAGAGAGGCGTCGTCGCTCCCCATTGAGGGGGCGCTGACTTTGTAGTCAGTTATTGTCTTCAGTCCCCTCCACAAGCCTCTTGTGTCGTTTTGTGCCATTTGTGTCTCCAGTTTCTCAGCATATGTCCTCTTAGCAAGTTTAACAGCCTTGCGCAGAGTGTAGACTGAAGCCTTGTATTCTTCCATATTTCCTGACTCTCTGCCCAGGTTATAAGCCGTGGTGCGTGAGTTTAGGGCTGTTCTTATAGTGCTGTCCACCCAAGGTTTCTGGTTTGGGAAAACCCGCGCCGTCTTTGTGAGGACAATGCCGTCTGCCACTGTAGTTATGTAGCTTACAACGGTATCAGCATACTCGCTGACGTCACTGGCGCTTCCTTCAAACATGTCCCAGTCTGTATCCTTGAACGCGTCACGGAGCTCGGCCTCTGATTCGTCAGACCACTTTTTTGTCTCACGTGACACGACGACTTCGCGTGATCTCTGTTTGTATGCTGGGATTAAAAAGATGGAGTCGTGATCGCTCGCGCTTACAGAGCCCATCAGTGGCGGAGCCGCTACAGCCTTGTAGGCAGCTCTGAACGGGGTGTAGCAGTGGTCGAGTGTGTTCCCCCCTCTTGTGGAGCAGGCGATGTGCTGAAAAAAGGTCGGCATCACTTTTTTCAGGTTTGCCTGCATAGCGGGACCCCCCGTGTGCTCCTCAAAGTGGTCAGAGTGCTCCTGAGCTACGAGGACAAGGTCCTGGACACTTACGCCGTCCTGGACGATGGGTCTGAAAAGACTCTCCTCCTCGCTTCCGCAGCAGCCCAGTTGGGCCTGCGAGGTGTCAAAGATACAATGACCATACGCACCATCAGAAGGGACCAGAAGACCATAAAGGGTGAAAGGGTCTCCTTCAAGATAGCAGCGGTGGACCAGCCCGAGAAGCAGTATAGTATAACTAACGTCTTCACTAGCCACGACATAGGCCTGTCTCAGTACACCTACCCCATCCCACAGCTGATGGCTAAGTATGTGCACCTACGTCAACTACCTATACCGCTTATCGACGGCGCCACACCGACCCTGCTCATCGGCTCCGACCACGCGGACCTCATTCTCCCAATTGAGGCGGCCCACGTCGGACCCAAAGGATGCCCAGTCGCGGTTCAGACCCGACTGGGATGGACGCTCCAGGGCCCCCTCTACGGACTTGACAGTCAACCCACGTCTACACGCTGCCTACACACAGAGGCAAGCGACACCGGCCTCTCCCCCGTACAGCAGAGGCTATTGACATTAAGCGAGAGGCCCGTGAGAGAACCGTGGGTACCAGAGGGAGTTCGGAACCCCACCCCCCTCAGCTGCGCTCCAGACGTAGCTGACATCGAACCCAGCACCCCAAGCGACTCCTTGACGGGGCGGCCGGGACCGGCCCCTCCTCAGATGGGGTACAGAGCAAACAAGAGAAACAGACGGAGGAGGAGGAGGCACAGCCAAGCACAGATCAAAGCAGTCTCAGGCCCGCTCCCTCCTAAGCCCCCTTCATCCCGTCCAGTCGTCATGACCATAGACCAGTCACTACCCCGAGCTGCGTGGCCGGCCGGCCGCGTAAGCAAAGTGACCACTGGTGCCGACGGAAAGGTCAGAGTGGCAGAAGTGCTCGGCCAAGGGCGGACCTACAACCGACCCGTGGCGAGGCTGATAGAGTCGCCAAGGCTCCTCGACTCGCTTAATGACGACCATGACCCATGACTTTGTGAACTGACCAACCCCTCACAACGGACATTGAGTAGTGGACAGTGCGGTTAATCTGTCTCTGCTTAGCTAATTAGGTGGGACTAATTAGGGGGCGGCTGTTACGAAGGATCAGATTAAACCGAATATATATATTTATTTATGGATATATATTGAATAGTATTTGTATGTCGTTTGATATCCCTTGTATATTCTTTGTACATATACACGGAATGTCCCTTTAACCTAGTAGTTACACAGCCCATAATATTTCATTCTCCTATTGGATGGCGTGCCACCAGGCGCCAGTGACTTACCCCCTAGAGCCGACTTGAAAGCTACCGACAGGACTTGTCTTAACATGCCCGCTTCTGCCCATGGCTACGAGACAGTGAGCAGGCTGGCACTCGTTTATCCCCCGTACATATAAATATGGCGCGGCGAATACAGAACTTATTTTCCAGTTCGCCCCTTTTCAGTTCGAGTTGAAGTTCAGTCCTGTTCAGTTACCAAGTAAAGCCTCACCCACTACGCAACGTGCGGTGACGGAGGGCTCGTATTGCCCCAAATAGAGTCGTATTATCCTACTACGTTTGTTCAACGTATCGTTCGCTATTTATTAGTAAGCCTTCATTACGAGTCAAAGACCACGTGAAGTGGGTAATTGTGTGTCTACATAGAGCATGTATTGCCGCGTGCTAATAAGGATAGTAACGTCAAGTTCAACTGTGAACTACCGCGACCACGGAGGATTTACACCGGTGATTGCAGAGCCACTTTCCGGCAGGATTATTATTCTTCTATATATATTTACCCCAATATACTGTACTGTTCCTAGTAAAACTAGAGGAAACAGAGTCATTATCCCTTTATTTATATTTACCCCAATATACTGTACTGTTCCTAGTAAAACTGGAGGGAACAGACTCATTGTCCCTTTATATATATTTACCCCAATATACTGTACTGTTCCTAGTAAAACTGGAGGGAAAAGACTAAAAAGGGAGCACGTCAGGATGTCAGGCCGCTGAGTGGAGATTTAAATGGCTTGGCGCTCGCACAGAAATATATTTCTCCCGACACAAAGGAACCTGATGCTTTTATCGGAGGACGTTTCCCTGGCTACGTCAGGATTCCGTTCATGTTGCCGGGCCGACCGGCGCGGTAACACCGGCCGCGATATAACTAATATAAAAAGGAAATTCCCGGACACTCAATGCTTAGAGGCGGGTAGAGTGGCTGCACTGTGATTTCTTGCACCTTTAGTAAAGCACGAAGAACGGAAGACCTTCCAGTTAGGCTTAAATAACAAATGTGTCCATTACTCGGTGCACGATGGGAACATATTATATAGCTAACTCATATTTACACAGGTCTCAAATAAGAATTTGAAGATTGATGTGAATATACAGTAGATGTACTGTAGAAATCCACTCATATTCGAGCACATGAGGGCACATGTATGCACACATACCTACAGTGTTATAGGCACTGGCAACATAGAGATACAGTAAAAGCACACACATACAGACCCGCTTGCATGTATGCACGCACGCACACACACACACACACACACACACACACACACGCACGCACGCACGCACGCACGCACGCACACACACACACACACGACACACGGCTTTAGGGGAAACAGGCTTGCATGTGCACAAGTGCGCACACAAGTACAAATACATTATTGTTAACATATGCACAAACATGTATACACACACTACAGGTACAGTATACAAGTATATATCTACAGTATATCTTTTTCTATTTCACATTCACACATGTATAAACACATGCACACTCTCACTGTCTGAGCTATCTCTCTTACACACACACACACATGTGGACACACACACACACACACACAACACACTCACACACACGTTTGGACACAGACACGCACACACACACAACTTGACGCCTGCTCATATTCATTGGGCAATTGGGCATTAAGGTGGAACGTGGACAGAGAGAGAGAGAGCTGTGCACACCACACGCCGGCTTCCACTAGATTACCTGTGTGTCACATTCAAGAGCACCGTTCTAACGAGCTGGTTTAACACATCAGAGCCTGCATGAAACAACAACCCAGCACATGATCTTCACAGGCCTGTGGTCAATGTGTGGCAGACACGGTGGCTAATAAGCCGGCGTTGCACCCGTGTGGTGGCCTGGCAAAACCCCTCACACGGAGGAATGATCCTTTTTATTGTTTATTATTATTAATGTGTCTAGAAATAAAAAAAGGAAGAACGTTTCTATAAATATTCAGTTATGTTCCATTCAAATTCTACCAAGGAGCACAAGACAAAGATACCATTACTCTGCTTTTATTTTTAAAATGATTGTATTTGTATTAATAATTGAGGGGAAAAACATTCAACATTATTCAAAAATAAATAATTATTGTGGGTTGGAGTTGAGTGGGGATAGGGGGTTGGTTGCTATTGCTGGCCACACCTCAAGCTCTGCCAAGAGAGGTCTGGAAATTCACAATATAATAAGTATAATAAGTTACTATATATGTAGTACATATTATAATTATATTACATCATCAGAAGAGATTAGAGTCCTGATATACAGCAGGCCAGTATTGACTTTGTAGCGTGTTTGAGATATGGTTAGTTCTCACCTATACCGTATTCTCAGAGACCGGTGCTGAAAGATACCGCTGAGTGATGTTTGCACGGAGCAACACTAAAAGGTATTCCTTTGATTTGTGGCCCATGAGGTAGAACTCTCGATTACCTCTGTCTCCATATTATCACTGTAGACTCCATCTTCTCTTTCACTGCTTTTGTGTGTCTACTACTGTGTTCTCGCAGACAGACTGCCACCTGTCACTGTGTATTTCCTTTTTTATTCTATTTATTTTTGGGCGTTCTGTATTTTTCACCAATTCCAATTTAGTCATTATGCCAATTCCCTTCCTGGTCGTTGCGTGCATTGCCCCACTGTCGGCCTGGGGAGGGTGTAGATAGAACTACCACATGCCTCCTCCGATACATGTGGAGTCGCCAGCTGCTTCTTTTCACCCGACAGCGAGGAGTTTCACTGGGGGACGTAACGCGTGCGGAGGTTCACGCTATTTCCCACAGATCCCCTCCCTGCTGAACAGGCACCCCGACCGACCAGTAGGAGTCGCTGTTTACAACGACCAGGACACGTACCCCACCAGCTTCCCACCCGCTAACACTGCCAATTGTGTTAGTAGGGATGACTGACCAAGCCGGAGGTACCGCTGACAGCTGGATTCGATCCCAGAGTCTCTGCAGTGGTAGGCGAGTGCTTAGTCCACTGCGCTACCCAGCCGCACTACATTGTGCTATTCCAATGATTAGATGATCGATTCCAAAGTCAGTATCTATAATCACAGACAACTGTCACCCGGAGCTGTCTGTTCTAATCAGAACATCAAGACTTGGATCTGTGATGTCATCAAGTGACACTTTTTGACCAATGGAGTTGACAATGACAATTAATTAGTGGCTGACATTGTGGGCACATAGAAATTTTGAGCTATTGTAACCCAGTTTTATTTGAATGTAGGACGTTGTACGGCTCTAAATCAGAAAATGTACCCATATCTGAGGAAAATCAACATGGTGTGGTGTGGAGGAATATAACGGATCAATGAATGTACTTAGTCAAATATAGACTTGGTTAAACACAGGTTTATTACACCCAAACAGGTACAAGTAAATCAGAGTTATAGGCGGATGACTCAACGGAGACATTGGCCTGATGTGTCCCCAGAGGAGCTCCCAGAATCCAGTGAGACGTAGGTCTTTATATAGTGGAGAGAAAGGAATTCTGGGTAGAATGGCCCAGGATTGGATTGGAGGGGGGCCAGGAGGCGTGTATGCTTTACCCAAGTTGTGTTTCCGGGTGCGAGTTTTGCGCTCTGATTGGCCATGTGACATGTGCGCCAATCGTGGGACAGCAAGTTATGCGCCTATTTCCGGGTCTAACAGCCTGCAAACTACCTGGCATTCTATCGCCATGCTCTAAGACAAACTCTAACCTTAACCAACTTCGAAAGAGCGCCTAAGCTTAACCAGTGTAGACACTTGCAGTCCCACGATTGGGCGTACATGTCACATGAACAGAAATGACCTGGCCAATCAGAGACGCGGAAACACAACTGGGTTGGGTAAAGCATTCACGCGGCCAGGAGGGGTGGTATCAGGTGAGGCAAAACATTTGAATGGGGGAGGGTTGGAACATGACTGAGGGAGGGGGGGGGGGGGGTCTAGAAGTAGTTGTAGAGTACATCTATGAGTAGTTGTAGGGTAAATCTAGAAGTACAGTAGTTGTGGTTGTAGTTGTTCTCCCGCCATTTCTCCATTTTGTACATGTTGTATGTTTAAGTTATTTCTCTAAGCAAATTGGTTACACCTGGCTGCAGAGTGATCCTCCTAAGATGACACAACCGTCTTAGTTTCTCAGAGTAAGCTAGTAAGTAAACTAACCCCAACGTTGGCAGGTATAAATTGGTATAGGTGTCAAAATACAGTGACAAACACATGACAATTTAGTAATATTATTATTTATATATTTCTTTTTACATTCTTCGTTCAGTGATCACATTAGCCCCCCCCCCCCCCCCCCTGACAGACACTGACCACAGTGTTGTCCTGAAGAAGACACTGACCACAGTGATGTGATGATGATGAAGACACTGACCACAGTGATGTGATGATGATGAAGACACTGACCACAGTGTTGTGATGAAGAAGACACTGACCACAGTGATGTGATGAAGAAGACAGATTTCGAACACGGGTCTCCCACGCCGCGGCCGACAGCATAGACCGCTATACCAAGAGGTGAATTTACTTCTTGGTAACGTGTCTATGTGTCTTTTAATGAATGGTAAGTGAGTTTAACTTGCAGTACCGCTTACTGCCACAGTCACTTCACAACACACGTCCATCGTGACGACTGTGGATATTACTCACGAATCACGGACCTCCGTATACACTAGATCTCAAATCTAACAAGCCCCCACCCTAAATCCCTACCCTTCACGTGTTCATCATTACCCCCCCCGCCCCATCGCCCATTACCGGCCCAACTCTTTTCTCTTTCTGCTTCCGAGAGCCTTAAATCCTCAAAACCCGCCAGAGAGACACCTTTATCGCGAATCTCCCAGAGTAACGCCACTCTCCCCGTTTATTTTTTTGCGCGGGGAGCGGCTGCTGAATGGGCTGATGAATAGCCGCGTCGGCGGCGGAGGAATGGGGTCGTTAGAGAGACACGCGGTGGTAGTCTGAATCGGCGTCGGGGGGGCGGAGGCTTCATTTGTGCCGCTTTCATGGCTTCTTTGAATTTGAAGTGCGCGGGCACACCTGACTCGTATCGGCACGGGTGTTTCTGTCACTCGCCTTTTTCCGCTCATTTCCCCTCCTTTCTCGAGGCGCCGCAGACGGAGCTATTTTCAGAAGAGAGGGCCTCCAATCCTCCATCACAGAAGGGATGGAAGCGGTGTAGGAGTAGAGGGCGGAGGGGGGGGGGGGGGTGTCGGTGGAGCTTTCTCTCTCCCACTGAGCTTCTCTTTCTTTGTAGATGTCCCTGCATGTGTGTGTGTGTGAGAGCGAGACCACGTATGTATGTGTGTGTATGACACGTGCGTGTGTTCTCTCTCTGTGTGTGTGTGTGTGTGTGTGTGTGTGTGTGTGTGTCTTTTGCAGAGAGAGAACAGAGACATCGAGAGCACACAATGTGGTCCTACGCATGTGTGCAAATGTAAGATTGCGAGAGAGCGTGCGTGTTTGTACACCTGTACAGTATGTGTATGTGTGTGTGTGTGTGTGTGTGTGTGTGTGTGCGTGTGTCTTTTGCGTCCACGCTCACTAAAAGCTCTCAGGGTCTCTGAGAATCTTCACACAGACGGGGCGAGACGAGTCCAGTGGCGTGTGGTGGCAGCGGCTCTGGGAAGCTGGCGGCGCCGTGCGGGTGTTTCTGCTCTCTCCTCCACCAGATGCTATCTCTGTAGTATTTTCCCTGTGATCTCGGGTTCACGGATGATCAAAAAAAGAAAATTCGGGGGCTGAACTCACACAGGCTTAACCGGTTTCGAGGTTTTGCAGATGTTTATTCTCCACTAAAATAAACACAAATTGACACGCGGCTAATGCAACC
Source organism: Notolepis coatsorum (assembly GCF_963971535.1). Classification (NCBI taxonomy): domain Eukaryota; kingdom Metazoa; phylum Chordata; class Actinopteri; order Aulopiformes; family Paralepididae; genus Notolepis; species Notolepis coatsorum. The sequence goes on from NW_028174561.1 coordinate 20,020, forward strand.
CGGTGACGAGAGATAAAAAAGAAAAAGGTAAACAAACGCGCCTCTATCACAGGGAACGCACGAGTCCTCCGAAAACTAAACGCGATAATAGATGGTTATCTGCGGTGTGCATGTGTGTGTGTGTGTGTGTATATATGCAAAGCGCGCTTGGCTTCTGGTGCACGGCCCAGAAAGACACGAGCCTGTGAAATGGAACAGAGGCTTAGTATTGCTCCGGTAGCCTCCTCCTCCCCATCGCTTGAAACAAATGGAGTTTGGCACCGCTACCCAACACGGCTGCGTGATACAGTGTGTCCTAAATACTCTGTGACAAGAATACAAGGCCGAGGCTCTGTCTCTTTAGATACGGCATGCGATGAGGAGGACGCTCCGTGAGGGACTGGTGTTTTTTGTCTGTGCTTTTGGCGAGCGATCTTCCGTGTTACCAAGCAACTTGTAACGGGGCCTCGCTAAAGCACAGGCTTTGTGACAAAGTATACTTTCAAACTTTTTTTTTGTTGATAAAATATGGTCATAATTTCCCTTTTGAATAATGAATATTTTCCCACATTTACCATAACACACACACACATTCTATATATAACTATATATATAATAATAGTTATTACCTCAAATAAATTAAGATGATCATTTTCTAATAATCGATTGATTAGTACAGCTGATTAAAGCTAGGCCCACTAAATTTAGGGCACCGCTGACATAAGTAAGACCAACATTGAATCAAGTACAATGTATGACAATGTAGGCCTACAATGTACAATGCTCCAAGCTTTTGAAGGTCTCTGGCTCAAAACAAGCTCATCAAAAACCCTCATGATTAATAAGACATAGATTGAAAAGTAACTGCCGGATTTGTAAAAGATTGTAGATTGTCACATATGAAAGTGGCCCAAATCAGAATGGAATAGATCAGATTCCATGTGATTTGTGCTGTTCACACTGTTATAAAAAAAAGGATCTGATCTGAGTCACATATGAGCAAAAGGATGGGATTTGTCTCACTTCAGCCTGCTGTCTGAGCGTAGCCTGAGGCAGACTAGACTGTCCACGTTCCACGAATGGGTGTGAAATCCACCACGTCCAAAAGTCAGTCTACAGGCATTTCAGGCGACGATTGCAGAATGGCTATGGGTGTAGCAGCCGTAGCAGGGTGTCTGGGCAAGGAGGTTAGCTCTCGCTTGGTCAATTGATGGTATTCCACAAGTGGGTTTTACTCTGACCAATGCGTTAGTTACAAGAGAGTTCTCCATTGACCCATAGTATAAACCAGGGGTGGGCAATTATTTTTCCCAGGGGGCCGAATGAGCAACTGAAAATATGTTGGAGGGCCGGGCCAAAATTCCAAACTCAATTATGCATAATATACATTTTATTTCTATATAAAAAGCAGTAAATGGCATTGTTTTGACCCCTGGTAAGAGTGTACTGTATGTTATTATTTGGCAATTAAAAGGTGAGGTTAGCTTTCAAAAATATCATTTATTCAAATAGAATTTATTTCCAAAATAATAAACAAAATGTGAAACATTAATAACAAAGGGCTATTATATAAGGGTTTCATATACTATTGAAACAAGGATTTTCTTAGCTTTCTAAAGACATCACATCATCTTATAGCAAAAATAAACAAAACATGTCACTGAACTGTGTAAAGAAAAGTGTCCCATTTTTGTAGCCTTTTTTACTTTACATGCCTATATTAAACATTTAATGTTTTCAGAACTTTGAAAAAAAAGATCAAGTGTCCCATTTCACTTGTTATATTTCCACATTTTAGTGTTCTTCAGTTCTTTTTTTTTTCATTCAGTGTGAGAAATCCAGTCTCTGTTGAGCTTTAACAAGTCCATCAAAGTCAGGTTGCATGTCTGAGGTGGAGATGCGAAGCACAGCTGCCAGATGTTCATCTGTGACAGAGGATCTGTACTGTACCTGGACTTGGTAAATGTCATGACTGAGAATGTCTGTTCACATATGTAGGTGGATCCAAAGAGAACCAACATCTTCTGAGCATGTCTCCTCATGTTTGGAAAGTTCTCCTCCTTGAGAGCAGAGTAGAACTCTAGCAGTGATGCTGACTTAAAGTGCTCTTTCAGTAGTGAATCAGACTGCAGGTCAATGAGTTCAAGCTGAACAACTATCAACACTGCAGGTAAAGGGAGAGGAAACCAGCTGCATTTCATCCTCAACATTTTTGAAATCTTGAAAACGCCTTGAAAATGCATCATGCAGTGCTCCCAACATGGATGAGTACCTGTGCCGGTGATCAGCTGATGGTTTGACTTCTTTCAGGGTTTTCATGTGTTTGAGATTGTTGCTGCCTAGTTGTCTTGAAATTAATTGCAACTTTGTCATGAAGGCTTTCACATGGCTATGCATTTCATGAGCAAAAATGCCCTTGCCCTGCAGTTGTGTGTTCAGTAGGGATGGGTACCGTTCACATTTGAACCGATACGGTACCGGTACCTGTGAATCGATACCGGTTCGGCTTGCCCCGACTGCTTTGTTGTTGAATCAAGTCAAATCCTAGGTAAGCGTATATTGTGCGTGTGAACGTTGACATGAAAAGAAAAAAGTAAAAAAAAGAAATAAAAATATATATAATTTTTATTTTATTTTTTATTATCATGTAATCTTTCGCGGGCCGGTCAGAATCATCGATACGGCCCGCGGGCCGTACAATGCCCAGGTCTGGTATAAACCCATAGTAGTCAATCTTCCATGTTTTCGCTATATTGTCTGCCTTATGTCTCTGATCCTGTTTTGTAGTTTATTTTGTAGACCATGCTTACATGGATTTCGTTCATATTGTTTATGGGCTTTGGGCTTCGTTCCCTCCTAGCACTGTTTTTTTTTTAAATAATGTGCTAAATAAATAAACTAAACTAAACTAGTCATTGGACTGGGTGGGGAAACTGTCTTCTTTCACAGACAGACAACATGCTGACTGAAGTGACAACTGGAATCTACTTTGTGTTTCACTGTGGAGTAGATTTCACTTGTCTTCAGTCCGCTTGTACAGACAGGAGCTTGACCCCATTGACTTTGCATTGGATAACTAGCCGAATCTAGTAAGAGGAACAGCATGGACTGTGCCGAGCACTGAAGAGGGGGTCATTTTGCCATCGCTCCTGTCCGTATGTCTGTCTGTCCGTGTTTCTGTCTGTCTGTCTGTCTGTCTGTCTGTCTGTCTGTCTGTCTGTCTGTCTGTCTGTCTGTCTGTCTGTCTGTCTGTCTGTCTGTCTGTCTGTCTGTCTGTCTGTCTGTCTGTCTGTCTGTCTGTCCGTCCGTCCGTCCGTCCGTCCGTCCGTCCGTCCGTCCGTCCGTCCGTCCGTCCGTCCGTCCGTCCGTCCGTCCGTCCGTCCGTCTCGTCCACGTCAAGCCATAACTCAAGTATTTTATTTGAATAAATTCCCACCATTGTCCATTGAAATCAATATTGAAGACGGGGACAGCAACACTGTTCTCCCCGTGCGCGGGTACAGAGGCAAGTGGCCTTCTGATGATATCAGAGCTATATCCCTTTAAGTATGAAAGTCATGATAACGTGTCTCTTTCGCCTGACTGGCCGCGTTGCCCGTGCTGAATCTGTTTAACTGTCTGTCTGTGAACTGCATCACACTCGTGTGCCTGTCTGTCTGCCTGTCTGCCTGCCTGTTCACCTGTCAGGCAGACTATCTACCAATCAATCTGTGTGTGTGCCCGTCTGTGTGTGTTGATAAGGAGCGCTGTGTGTCTGTAGCCCAGACACCAGCTGATTTATGCTGGCCTCCTTCCCTTCAGGGGGCCAACTGGTGAGAAAAGCCCCCACCGACTGTGTGTGTGTGTGTGTGTGTGTGTGTGTGTGTGTGTGTGTGTGTGTGTGTGTGTGTGTGTGTGTGTGTGTGTGTGTGTGTGTGTGTGTGTGTGTGTGTGTGTGTGTGTGTGTGTGTGTGCGTGTGTGCGTGTGTGTGTGTGTGTGTGTGTGTGTGTGTGTGTGTGTGCGTGCACAACCCATATGTGTATCCTCTGTCTGACTGGCACATGTAACACTTTTTACCTACTATTTGTATGATATGTAAGTCACTCTTACATCATGTAAGTAATGTATAGAGCTGCTGCTTACTGGAATTGTATACCATGTAGGGATGGGTACCGAATTCGGTACTTTTGAGGTACCGAACCGAAACACGTCGGTACTACAGAGTATCGAATCAAGTGAGAAACCAAAAAAATAAAAATAAAAAAAATTATGATTTTTTTTTTTAACTTTTTTCTTTTCATGTCAACGTTCACACGCACAATATATGCTTACCTAGGATTTGACTTGATTCAACAACAAAGCAGTCGGAGCAATGACAAGCCGAAAACTGTCGAAATTGTAGTTATTTGAAGTTTGGATTTTCTTTTTACGACTGAGGTAGGTAAATTACATTTCTTGAGACTAAAGTACCGAAAAAAGGTACCGTTGGGTACCGGTATCGATTCACAGGTACCGGTACTGGTTCAAATATGAAAGGTACCCATCCCTAATACCATGTGAAGATAATGATGATCAGCAACTTAATGTACTTTTAGGAAAAAGTTGAAGGATGCTGTTATGAACGGTGAAATACAGTTCAGTTACTGATTTATTTAGTTAGTATTGTTAGTTTGGTTAGTTAGTTTAGTTAGTATTGTATTTGTGGTTGGAGCCTTTGTGTGTATATTTTTTTGTGAGATTTTGAAGATGTTGAGAATGTGCTTAGGCTAAGGTGTGTAAACGACCCTCCAGGTAGCGTCATTCAGTTTGTGTGTGATAGGGAACCTTTATTTTGAAGCACCGCCAAACCGGAAGTAGCTAACCGGAAGCAGATACCACGAGCATGAGCTCAGCTTGACGGTCCAAATGAACGTTTAGATTACGACTACAAGGAAAGAGAGTTCTCCGTGAATATCTTCTTTATTCTTTTGTGATTTGGAAATGGTCCACAAGGTAACTGCTGTGCACTTTCTATGGTTTTAATGTTGGTTTGAATTCACTTTTGTTTGTGTTTTGACAACTTAAAGTTATTCCTGCTACTGTGAAAATACGTTGTTTTCTAGCTAACTTGGTCATTGCAAATTGCTAGCTTGTCTACCCATTTAATAAGGTCCAGCATTTTAAGAGTTTTTGTTTGCCTATAGATCTGGAAAAGAAGACTTTCATGTGGGTTTTGGTTAAGCCCCTGTTGGAGAGAGAGGACAAGGTACTGGGATTTCAAATTGTCCTATTTAGTGAGATGGGCTGTTTATTTTATATTTGTATTCATTTATGTATTGGGATGTCACTGTTATTGGAAGCCATTTGTGTCAAGTATTATGTTAGCTTTATTGAACAATGTGAATGTGGCACTTATGTATATCTAATGTATACATGTATATATATAATGTATATATCTGAGTATCTTTTCTCTGTCTTTCTTTGTCTTTTCACTTCAGCTCTTACGTTGTGAATTGAAATAAACATTCATGAAACACCAGTAAAGGAGTCCATCCATCACTCTCCCAGGGATGCTACAAGGTGTTTCTTATGTTTTTATTGTTTTTTTGTTACTGTAATGTAATGAACTGTAATGCTGTAGGTTGTGTGTTAGGACCCCAGGAAGAATAGTCTTTCACCCATGGGTGTAGACTGATGGGGATCCATAAACAAACAAACAAAATATACAAACTCTAAACCGATTTAACTTTTTGTTTTGTTATTCAGAGTAGAACATTTGTATTCACAAGGCAGGGTTTTTCCCCTCCGCTGATCCCCAGGCCGCCTCAGGCCAAAAGGCGCTCAGCGTTTGGTAAAAACTATAACGGTGTATAATCGTTACACAACTCCCACCACTGTTGCTTTGCTCTGAACAACATGCAGCGACCGCAGTAGTCCTGCGCAGTGCCGCGGCTCTATCCCACTACGTCGGCAGTCAGGCCAGATTTTGTTTTCATGGATATTTGTATAAACGTGACAATTTATTGGATTGAGGATAATTTTGAATACCTTTGTTTAGGCTATTTTTTATCAAGTTAATTAAAGGAACTTACCGTCTTCTCCAGAGAAAGAGACAAGAAGATAGATACCAGTTTCCTCTCTGTGCGTTCAGTAGAAAGCGATCTGGCTGCACGTTAGCCTAGCGTAGCACGATGAATGGAAGCGGACATGGCCGGTTAGCCTTCGGGAGAGGTGTTAGTTGGACAATGCCTAGGCTAACCGGCCATGTCCGCTTCCATTCATTGTGCTAAGCTAGGCTAAAGTGCAGCCAGATAGCTTTCTACTGAACGCACAGAGAGGAAACTGGTATCTTATCTTCTTGTCCCTCTCTCTGGAGAAGACCGTAAGTAAATTTCCCAAAATGTTGGCGTGTTCCTTTAATCATTTACTGACAAGTGTGTTGAGCGAAGGCCAGAAGAAGACACGCCCCCAGAAGAAGACACGCCCCCAGAAGAAGACACCCCCCCAGAAGAAGACACGCCCCCATACGTGCAAACATGGTGTTCACACTAAGAGGTACTGTACCACCTCTGCCTGATTCTGAGACTGAAAACCCCCCGGATAAAAAAATATATATATTAATTTATCTCTGCTGAGTCTCCATCACCCACCAGATGCGTGAAATCAATATGCAATAAAATATAATTGTATGAAGGCAGATAGTATTGCTAACTCAACTCAAAAGATAGTGAATGCAATTCACCAAAACGTCACAATGTAATTTTGAGTAAAACATTTATGTGAGAAACCGGCTGGGTTATATTGGGTTTGCATCATATTGACTACTGTGTGTGTGTGTGTGTGTGTGTGTGTGTGTGTGTGTGTGTGTGTGTGTGTGTGTGTGTGTGTGTGTGTGTGTGTGTGTGTGTGTGTGTGTGTGTGTGTGTGTGTGTGTGTGTGTGTGTGTGTGTGTGTGTGTGTGCGTGCGTGCGTGCGTGCGTGCGTGAGTGTGTATGTGTGAGTGTGCGTATATTTAGTTTTATAACATATCAGATACATTTTATGATTTTAGCCAACCTTAGAGGAGTTAAAGTGCTCCAGTTTATACACACACACACACACACACACACACACACACACACACACACACACACACACACACACACACACACACACACACACACACACACACACACACACACAGTAGTCAATATGATGCAAACCCAATATAACCCAGCCGGTTTCTCGCATTAATGTTTTACTCAAAATTACATTGTGACGTTTTGGTGAATTGCATTCACTATTCAATATCCCTTTGGAGAGAGAGTGTCCTGAGCCCATACAGGTAGGAACTTTAAAGACAAAACTGGCATTGCCCTTGTTGCCTAATTATGAGGTAATTGAAAAATGGCCTGTATTCATAATGCAATCTTTCCAACTAGGGATGTCCGATATTATCGGCCGACCGATATTATCGGCCGATATCGGCAGTAAAATGTGATATCGGAAAATATCGGTATCGGTTTAAAAAAACAAAAAACAATAACAATATTTGTTATATATATATCCAGTGAAATTATTAGTTACCTGAAATTATTCAGTTTTTTGGACGGGGAAACCCTGCATATATCGGTATCGGTTGATATCGGTTGATATCGGTATCGGAAATTAAGAGTTGGACAATATCGGAATATCGGTATCGGTAAAAAAGCCAATATCGAGCATCCCTATTTCCAACATATGCCCCACATTCACCCATTCACACACCATGACTGAGGGCAGAGGCAACCATGCAAGGACCAGTTAGGGGCTAAGTGTATTGCTCAAGGACACTTCGACACGCTGCTGCCGGGAAGAGCCGGCAGAATCGAACCGGGAACCTTCAGATTACCAGACAACCATTCTACGTCCTATAAGGCGCCACTGTGAGGGAGCTTTTCACCGATGGAAACTCTCGTGCAAATCCCAACCAGTGAGATTGTGGGGGCTAAGTGTGCTAACAGGAAAGCTAGGAGGAGGATACAGCGAGGAGGGGGGGGGGCGGGGGGGAGTGAGCGTGTGCGTGTGCACGGAGCCATGTTTAGCTATACTGACGATGAGTAACATGACGGTGCCGTGTTCCGCACCACGACAACAACAACAACCCTAATCCACCCACTTTGGCGAGCTGCGCGTCTCATGATACGGAGAAGAGGAACCGAGAGGAACAGACGTTCCTCCGTGCCGCGCCGGGTTCTGTATGACACTTCTGTGTATATCCGACACACACGGAGCCTGTTGGCTGAGATAAGTCAACGCTCAAAGGGATGCAAGGAGAGAGAGAGAGAGAGTCGCAAAACACGTACATTCATTTGAGCCAGAGTGAAAAGACTTGTGCTGTTGTGGTGGTGGTGGTGGTGGTGGTGTACTCACTTCCAGAACAAATAAACAGAATGTATTTTTTGAAATTAATTACTGTTCCAGTTTGCCATTAATAAAGAGTATCGGTTATTGGATTGACTTGTTCACTTTGATGTAATACTGTGATATAAAGTCAATCATCCCTCCTCCACCGTGAAGAGGAGACACACACGGGAGAACGAGAGAGTAGAGAGAGAGGGAGGTGGAGAATGATATATAGAGAGAGAGAGAGAGAGAGAGAGAGAGAGAGAGAGAGAGAGAGAGAGAGAGAGAGAGAGAGAGAGAGAGAGAGAGAAGAAATCAAATGATAAAGTACATGAAGCTATGTAGGTAAAATAGTGAAAGTAAAAGTGAAAGTAAATAACATCTATGGTTTATTTTACAAATAATAAGAGGTAATACGAGGATTATGGCCTTCGTGGGTTTTAGAACACTAAATCACATCTTTCTCCTTCTCAGTCCATTCCCTTCTTCCTCCCCCTATCTTCATCCCTCTCTCTCTCCTCACCCTGTGTCTTCATCCCTCTCTCTCTCTCTCCTCACCCCGTGTCTTCATCCCTCTCTCTCTCTCCTCACCCCGTGTCTTCATCCCTCTCTCTCTCTCCTCACCCCCTGTGTCTTCATCCCTCTCTCTCTCCTCACCCTGTGTCTTCATCCCTCTCTCTCTCTCTCCTCACCCCGTGTCTTCATCCCTCTCTCTCTCTCCTCACCCCGTGTCTTCATCCCTCTCTCTCTCTCCTCACCCCCTATCTTCATCCATCTCTCTCTCCTCACCCCCTATCTTCATCCCTCTCTCTCTCTCCTCACCCCCTGTCTTCATCCCTCTCTCTCTCTCCTCACCCCGTGTCTTCATCCCTCTCTCTCTCTCCTCACCCCCTGTGTCTTCATCCCTCTCTCTCTCTCCTCACCCCCTGTCTTCATCCCTCTCTCTCTCTCTCCTCACCCCGTGTCTTCATCCCTCTCTCTCTCTCCTCACCCCGTGTGTCTTCATCCCTCTCTCTCTCTCCTCACCCCCTGTCTTCATCCCTCTCTCTCTCTCTCCTCACCCCCTGTCTTCATCCCTCTCTCTCTCTCTCCTCACCCCCTGTCTTCATCCCTCTCTCTCTCTCTCCTCACCCCGTGTCTTCTAGCATCGTATGAATGAATGAATTATTTTATTTAGAATGTTTACAAATAAATAAACAAACAAATAAAATAATTTTTCGAACATTTTCACAAATAAACAAATGAAAAGGATAGGTTTGAAGCCGAAGGCTTATAGAGCAACCTACCCCTAATTCAAAAAACAAATTCAAAAAAGTTAAAGTTTTCAAAATATAACAACACATTTTTTTTTAAATCAACAATCAAAAATCAACAAAAAACGATCCAGAAAAGAACAAAAAAAGTTAAAGTTTGCAAGATAAAAAAAAAAAAGAAAGAAAATCAACAATCAACAAAAAACTTTCCTGAAGATAACATAAGCCAACATAGGAAAATAAAAAATTCATCTGCAATACCATTGTTTCATGGTAGAAAAAAAAGAAAAGAAAAAAAGATTGTAGGTAAAATGTTACTATAAGATTCTATAACCCTGTTTTTAAACATCTTTTTAAACTTAAAAATACTTAAACTTAAAAATACTCCTGCTGTTTTGTATTTCATCCGGTATATTGTTCCAGAGT
>NW_028174560.1:0-2000 GCF_963971535.1 Notolepis coatsorum
TAAGCCCTACACCCTGACCGGCGAGGGCCGCTGGCTGAAGTGTAACTACACCAACGTGACCGACACTTCCTTCACGGTGACGGCTCTGGGAGAGGGAGAGCCCTACGAGTTCAGAGTCATCGCCAAGAACGCCAACCAGGTCTTCAGCTTGCCGTCCGTGTCCACCGGCTCCGTGCAGTGCAAGACCGATTTCGGTAAGGTCCCCCCCCCCCCCCCCCCCCCGGTGCTAGCATATTAAAAACAGCAATAAACATTGACATTGGTTTATGTATTTATGTCCTGTATATATATATATGTATGTATGTGTTTGTATATACTATATATGTACGTTATTATGTGGACTCCAAGTCTCCAACTAATGGGGATCCAAATAAACAATAGAAAATTATGAATACAGTTTAATCTAATCGTATAGCTTATACATAAGTATGTCAGTAGCAAGAGTGGGAAATGGTTTCCTAACACTGTGTGTGTTCTCTCCTCCTACAGAGCCTCCCAAGGCCCAGCTGGACAGCAAGCTCCTGTCTGAAATAGTGACCGTCAGAGCCGGATCCGACCTGGTCCTGGACGCCGCCGTGGGCGGCAGGCCCGACCCCAAGTCCTCCTGGGCCAAGGGAGAGAGGGATCTGGAGCTGTGTGAGAAGTACCACCTCCAGTACACTTCAACCAAGGCCATGGCCATCATCAAGTTCTGTGACCGCGACGATACCGGAAAGTACGTCCTGACGGTCAGGAACGTGAGCGGAACCAAGACCGCCGAGGTCAACGTCAAAGTGCTCGGTGAGTGTTTTTAATTGTTCATATTGTAGAAAAATATATGGGGCGTAGCAAATGCACTTCATGTCAAAGTACTAGGGGTGGGGGGAAAATCGATACGTAGTATCGCGATACTTTGCGTGGCGATACTGTATCGATACAGGGACGCCAAGTATCGATATTTAATTATTCATAAAAAAAAAAAAAGATTGTATAAGGAAGTTGCATTGTTCATTTCAATACCTGTAATAGTACAGTAGTCCACACACACACACACATGTGCATTCAGTTAAGTTGGAATATGACTGTAATACAAACAGTTCAGTTTGTCAGGTACATGCAACACAGATTACAGTGTTTACATCTGTCTGCTTGAGAAAATACCATGTTCTGCAATAAAATTGATTGAAGTGATATGAACAGACTGAACTTTATTTTATTAGATAAAACATGTTGACAGTTTTACTTAGCAGTAAAAAAATATATATATATAAATAAAAATAAAAAAAGAAGAAATATCGCAATATATCGAGTATCGTATAGTATCGTATCGCGAGGTCTCTGGCGATTCCCACCCCTACAAAGTACTTTTGAACAGTTCTTGCTAAATTGTTAAGTTGTTGTCTAATAGATTATGAAAATGGTCATTTCAAGCACATTTGAATACCAGGGCATGGTTTTAAACAACAATAATTTACCTTTTTTGTTATAATAAAGATGAAATGAGAATAGAAATTCCACATGTTAACTGCCATGCACATTTAACAACAAAGTGAGAGAGCCTGTTGATTTAAACAAATGATTTAAAGTAAATTTAAACAAATAGTGCTTTCTCTCATATAACGTACAATATACAACTTAATTCAGGATCCCCCTCCTCTAAATGCCACCCATTCCTCCCCTAGACACCCCCGGAGTGTGCGAAGGCAGTATTGAAATCAGCAATATCACAGAGGAGTCCTGCACCCTGTCCTGGAGGCCTCCTCTAGAGGATGGCGGAGACGCCATTGCCCAATACATTGTAGAGCGACGCGACACCAACCGCCTCACCTGGGTCATCATGGACGCTGAGTGCCAGGGTCTGAGCTGTGACATCACCAGGCTGTTCAAGAACACAGAGTACCTGTTCAGAGTCAGAGGAGTCAACAAGTATGGATCCGGAGTCTTCCTCCAGTCAGGCCCCATGGTGGCCAGAAACATGTTCAGTAAGTACAAATAAAACCTGTGAAGTACCGAAGTACATC
>NW_028174559.1:0-25000 GCF_963971535.1 Notolepis coatsorum
GACTAATCGGTCGAAAGGAGCCGTAGTCGACTGGCCAACCTCTTAGTCGAATATAATAAAAAAAAAAAGAAAAAGTTAAAAAAAAATTATTTAATTTTGTATCATTCTTTCCAAAAGAAAATAGGCCTAGAAGCGTGGCTAACGCTAATGGCACGCATACCAGAGGCTAACTGCCTAAGAAAACAGGCACAGAGGCACTGAAAGAGGATTTCACCCATCTAATGAACACACTAGACTAGACAAATATCAAGATGTATCCATCAGTGGACCAATTGCATGCTTTTGCAGAGGACAAGAAGCCTTCAGTCGACTCCTTCAGACATTAAGCACCCCCACAGCCCAAATGGAATGACAATTTTTTTTCTTTTTTTATATTATACTTTTTATTTAAATTTTTTTTGACCAATAGTCGACTAACGGCACATTTTGGCCAATCCTAGTCGACCATCCAAATCCTTAGTCGGGGGACAGCCCTAAAACATAGTAATTATAATATCTACATACATGGCATTTGATTAGAGGCTAGTATCACTTTGTCCCACAGCAACATTAAAATAGTTTAGATTTATGTATGTTGTTTATGTAAAAAAATTACTTGAAAGTAACGCAATAGTTACTTTCTGAAGTAACTAGTTACTTTTATAATTTGTAACTGAGTAAGTAATTTAGTTACTTTTTGGAAGAAGTAACTAGTAACTGTAACTAGTTACTTTTTAAAAGTAACTTGCCCAACACTGATCATTCCTAAACATTCTCTCGTCGGGCTAACTTCTAGTGAATAAAACCATTTGGGAAATAAAACTATTACCCATTTAGCTGGGGACCCCCTGGAACCCCCCCAACGGCCCCTACAGGGTCCCCGGACCTCACTTGCAGAACCACTGCTCTATATAATAGAATGCGTTGGTCGTCACGGGTCCCCGCCCCTCCCACGGTACTCCGGCCTGTAAACACTAATGGGCCAGGTCTGCTACCACCTCCTACTGTATCCCCCTTCCTGCTCCAGGTTTGGAGCTAAATGACTAAATGTAAACGTAAACGTCAGTTCAGAGACACCTGTGTGTTGTGATTGGCCGCGTGTTGCGATTGGCCCGGGCTGACCGGCGTGCAGGAAGCGGCTCGGCGTCCCGCTGCGGGCGCTGTCTGCTTCGCACCTCCGCGACGTCTCCCTCGGAACCGACTCGCACGCTCGCTCCCAAGAAGCACTCATCTGCTAAATGAGTTCCCTCCTGCTCCGGTCTGGCCCCGCGTCTGCCTCGCTGTTTAATTGGTCGACCCAGGCCCCCCCCCCCCCCCCCCCCCCCCCCTTCAACCCACCGTGCCCTTGGAGGGCCGTAAAGTAGCCAGTCTTTTTAGTGAAGGTCAAGGGAGCGGTCAGTGTTTTGGTGCGTGTGCGTGTGCATGTGTGTGTGTGTGTGTGTGTGTGTGTGTGTGTCAGGAGCACTTAGTGTTTCGCTGCGCTGACTGTGTGTGCATGTGTGTGTCAGCGGATATGTGTGTGTGTGTGTGTGTGTGTGTGTGTGTGTGTGTGTGTGTGTGTGTGTGTGTGTGTGTGTGTGTGTGTTGGACGTGGGCCTGGACGGACCCCCCCCCCCTCGCACTCTGCACCTCTCGTGGTCTCTTTTTGAACCCTATCAGAAAATTAATTGGCAGACCGCGGGTGTCGGGTTCCGGTCTCCCGGCCCAGGTGGCTGATGGGATTGCCAGATCTGGAGCCTCTGATTGATGACAGCAGGGTCCTCAGATGAGCAGAGGCTCTCACTCCGTAGCCCCCCCCCCCCCCCCCCCCCCCCCGTCCTCCCCCCCTCCGTAGCCCCCCCCCCCTCCTCTCGCTCTCCATTTTACAGGCTCTGCATCTCAGACAGCTCCTCTCTGTTAATGCAATGAGCGACACAAGGTCAAAACGACAAGGGATTTTTCATCAGTTGTTAAACTATGGCAGAGAGATAAGCAATGAACTGGACCTCATGACGCTGACTCTCTGACCAGAGGCTTGCTGTTTTTATATGCTTGTTTACCGTCGTGCCGGATTCCTCAGTCGACTAATAGTCCCGGTGCACCGATGAATGGACAAATGTGTAAAATATTGTAATGGCCGCGGATGCCTAGACACACGCTAGCTCCTCTAGTTAAAGTTTCAAGTTTGCTTTTATTTGCCGCGTATAAAGTACATTTTACAGTGAAATGCTTGGTTCCGTATGTGAGTATTGTTTTCTGAGAATGTGCTCCATACAGTAAAGAAAAAGTAAGTAAAAGAGGAATACAGTCCCAACACTATACAAATATACCATTTACATTATACACACTAAAGTACAATGAAGTAAAAATGCAGGCAATGAGGTACAAAAATGCAAACTTAAAGAAAAATGCTAAATGCGAAAATGAGGTATGCATGTAGTCTTTAATAAATAGATGGAATATGGTGTAGTGTTAAAGTGTTTAAAGTGTCAAAAAGAGAGAGAGAGAGTGGAAATAAGTGTGTACGACTCCTTTAGATCTAGATAGAATATAAGCAACATAAAAGGAGAAACACCTCGTCTCGATGGACCGAGGCCCCCCGGCACTCCAGTCACCCACCGCCACGAGGGCGCCAGCGCGGGGTTAATGCTGCGGTGTCTGTGTTGGGCGGCCAGCACTACTACCGAAAGGCTATTTATTATAACTACCATGTGTGAGAACAATGCCGGCTACTAAAAGTGGACCGTGTTGCTTTGCACATGTGTGGGGAGATACCTTCACGGAGAGCGTGTGTGTACCCGTAAGCACCCCCTGCCATTGTCCTGGCGGCCAAAGGTATCGCTGACATCGCGGCTGAGAGAGGCGCTCTTTTTTTTATTAAGCTTAGCGCACTCAAGCCGGCTCTTAGCAAAAAGCCCTTCCCTTCATCCCGTGCGGATAGCGCGCCCGCTTTTGATGTCGCTGTTCCTCCTCCTCGGCCAAAAAGACGGTCGTTTGATCTGCCCATTGTCCGCGGCACAAACATAAATGTCAAAACGTCTGTCAGCGGCTTATTCGGTTGTCATATCGCATTCAACCCCCCCCCCCCCCCCCCCCTCTTCTCTCCCTCCCTTTCCAAAGCCCCCCCCCCCCCCCCCCATTCCACTATAGCTTTCACATGTGTGGCGCTCGTGCTTGTTCAACGTACCGGGGGATCTATTAGTTGCATTTATAGAGGAATACTATAGGCCCCCAAGAGTTCAAAGACCAAGAGAGACTCCCGCGAGGACGCAGTTCAGCTCCTGTTTTTCTTCCCTCCCCGGTGCGACCGTTCCATTCCCCCTAACCCGAGATCAGCTTTTCACGTGACATGTTTCCTTCTGGGATGAGGTGTAGCTGTTTATACGGTGAATGAGGTGCAGCTGTATATACGGTGAATGAGGTCGGTCGGTGTCTCTAGTCTGTGAGTTGAGTTAACATGTCTAATATGAAGACTTTTTGATCGATCAGTGTCTGTAGTCTGTGAGTTGAGTCAACATGTCTAATATGAAGACTTTTTGATCGATCAGTGTCTGTAGTCTGTGAGTTGAGTCAACATGTCTAATATGAAGACTTTTTGATTGATCAGTGTCTCTAGTCTGTGAGTTGAGTCAACATGTCTAATATGAAGACTTTTTGATCGATCAGTGTCTGTAGTCTGTGAGTTGAGTTAACATGTCTAATATGAAGACTTTTTGATCGATCAGTGTCTGTAGTCTGTGAGTTGAGTCAACATGTCTAATATGAAGACTTTTTGACCGATCGAAATCAGTAGTCTGTGAGTTGAGTTAACATGTCTAATATGAAGACTTTTTGAGTTGCTCGATTATGGCAAAAATCTATTTTGATTGAAATTGAAATCACAATTATTAAACACAATAACTCATTGATTTGAGAACATCATGACGTCAGATTTGTTTTACCTTTTTTCTCTCTTGACCAAGAGGCTGCCTTTCTGTCGTCTTCTACAAGTTACCAAAGGCTGCCTTTATGTCGTCTTCTACAAGTTCCCAAAGGCTGCCTTTATGTCATCTTCTACAAGTTACCAAAAGACTGCCTTTCTGTCATCTTCTACAAGTTACCAAAGGCTGCCTTTCTGTCATCTTCTACAAGTTACCAAAGACTGCTTTTCTGTCAGCTTCTACAAGTTACCAAAGGCTGCCTTTCTGTCATCTTCTACAAGTTACCAAAGGCTGCCTTTCTGTCATCGTCTACAAGTTACCAAATGCTGTCTTTCTGTCATCTTCTACAAGGTTACCAAATACTGCCTTTCTGTCATCTTCTACAAGTTACCAAAGACTGCCTTTCTGGTCATCTTCTACAAGTTACCAAATGCTGCCTTTCTGTCATCTTCTACAAGTTACCAAAGACTGCCTTTCTGTCATCTTCTACAAGTTTACCAAAGGAGTCTTTCTGTCATCTTCTACAAGTTACCAAAGAGACTGCCTTTCTGTCATCTTCTACAAGTTACCAAAGGCTTCCTTTCTGTCATCTTCTACAAGTTACCAAATACTGCTTTTCTGTCATCTTCTACAAGTTACCAAAGGCTGTTTTTTCTGTCATCTTCTACAAGTTACCAAAGACCTGCCTTTCTGTCATCTTCT
Organism: Notolepis coatsorum; assembly: GCF_963971535.1. Taxonomy (NCBI): domain Eukaryota; kingdom Metazoa; phylum Chordata; class Actinopteri; order Aulopiformes; family Paralepididae; genus Notolepis; species Notolepis coatsorum. Next base: position 4,581 of record NW_028174559.1, read on the forward strand.
ACAAGTTACCAAAGACTGCTCTTTCTGTCATCTTCTACAAGTTACCAAAGGCTGTCTTTCTGTCATCTTCTACAAGTTACCAAATACTGCCTTTCTGTCATCTTCTACAAGTTACCAAAGACTGCCTTTCTGTCATCTTCTACAAGTTACCAAAAGGCTGCCTTTCTGTCATCTTCTACAAGTTACCAAAGACTGCCTTTCTGTCATCTTCTACAAGTTACCAAAAGGCTGTCTTTCTGTCATCTTCTACAAGTTACCAAAGACTGCCTTTATGTCATCTTCTACAAGTTACCAAAGGCTTCCTTTCTGTCGTCTTCTACAAGTTACCAAAGGCTGCCTTTCTGTCATCTTCTACAAGTTACCAAAGGCTGCCTTTCTGTCATTGTCTACAAGTTACCAAATACTGCCTTTCTGTCATCTTCTACAAGTTACCAAAGACATTTAAAAATAACTGTATGCTCCGTGGCTCCCTCCTCCCTCTCAACACGAGCTCAAACTACTGTTTGGGCCTGAAAGGGGAGGGGAGGAGCGCACCGCTGTGAAGGAAGGGTGCACTGCATTTACAACACAAGGCATAATTTGAGCAATGCGGAGCGATGCGATTATCTTGTTTTCGTGATTGCGGGAAGCCAAAATGGTAATTGAAATAGAAACTGGATGAATCGCCGGCCCTAACAGACGCGGTGAATACCGACCTCTACACCCTGTGGTCTGAGAACGCTGCTCAACGCTGCTCACCAGAAACTCAATAAACGTATGGTTTTCTTCTCCTCTCTCTCTCTGTAGCCTGAGAACGGAGTTAAAACAAATGCTTTTGAAAATATAGCAAATATTGACTTAACATTTGGTTTGGTCCGTTGCCTGAAACTAAACTCTGTAAATTCTCAAACAATGATTCGTATAAACACAACAAACGTTGACTTTAACATTTCAGCTCAATATAAACTCCATGGTTTTCCCCCCCATAAACATTCTCATTTGACTATGACAAAAGGCCTTTGAACAAAAGTTCTAAGTCGAGTAGAAAAAGAGGTTCATCTTGGAGATCATGTTCTATTGATGAGGCTACTTAGCTGAACACTGTCCTACTGTTTGGCTTTACTTTTCACATGTGAAAGTACTTTCAACTCTGAACTCTGATGACTAGACTGAATGTATACCTATCTACTGCCGCCACTGTCTACAACTGCCTTGCACTGTAATCATAACTACCTACATCAACCTATAGTCTACCCATATATTACTGTTTACATACAGTACCTGCATGATAGCCATGTACAATAATGATATTATACTGTCTATATATGTGCCTACAACCGGTATACAAACCTGTATATATTATATCTAGGCTATATCTGTATATATCCTATACTTACTCTTAGCTATACCACTGGCCAATATGGCTTAATACCATAGTATATTTATACCTGTTTCAACTTTTATACATATTTATACCTGTATCACTGTATAGCATAATTATACTGAACATACATCAGTTTGGTTGCTGGTTTGATTCCAGCAGCGTGTCGAAGTGTCCTTGAGCAAGACACTTAACCCCTAATTGCTCCCGATGAGCAGGTTGGCACCTTTCATGGTTGCCTCCGCCGTCGGTGTGTGAATGTGTGAGTGAATGGGTCAAATGTGAGTAACAAATTGCAAAGCGCTTTGGATAAAAGCTCTATATAAATGCAGCCATTTACCATTTAGCTTGTTTTAACACATTGAATCACTTTGTAACACATTGTATATTGTTAATGCACTTTACTGTTACATTTGCACTTGTGCAATGTACATTTATTTCCGTAGTACTGTACTTGTGTTGTATGATGACAATACATTTGAATCTACTGTAATGTAATGTAATGTAATGTAATGTAATGTAATGCAATCGAATGTAATGTAATCTAATATAATCTAATGTAATGCAATGTAATGTAATCGAATTCAATCTAATGTAATGTAATGTAATATAATGTAATGTAATCGAATGTAATGTAATGTAATGTAATGTAATCTAATGTAATGTAATGTAATGTAATCTAATGTAATGTAATGTAATCTAATCGAATGTAATCTAATGTAATGTAATCTAATGTAATGTAATCTAATGTAATGTAATCTAATGTAATGTAATGTTATCTAATGTAATCTAATGTAATGTAATCTAATGTAATGTAATGTAATCTAATCTAATGTAATGTAATGTAATCTAATGTAAAGTACCCTCTCTCTGTGCCCAGGGTGCCAACGCGCTCGTGACCTACACCATCATCAGCGGGGCGGACGACAGCTTCCGCATCGACCCCGAGTCCGGCGACCTGATCGCCACCAAGAAGCTGGACCGCGAGCGGCGCTCCAAGTACTCGCTGCTGGTGCGCGCCGACGACGGGAGGCAGTCGTCTGACATGAGGCTCAACATCACCGTCAGCGACGTCAACGACCACGCGCCCAAGTTCTCACGCGCCGTGTACTCCTTCGACATCCCAGAGGACACCACGCCCGGTGAGCACAGGCCCAGAGCGCGGGGCGCAGACACAGGCCCAGAGCACAGAGCAGAGAGCACAGAGCACAGAGCAGAGCACAGAGCACAGAGCAGAGAGCACAGAGCACAGAGCAGAGCACAGAGCACAGAGCACAGAGCACAGAGCACAGAGCACAGAGCACAGAGCAGAGCACAGAGCACAGAGCACAGAGCAGAGCACAGAGCACAGAGCACAGAGCAGAGCACAGAGCACAGAGCACAGAGCACAGAGCAGAGCACAGAGCACAGAGCACAGAGCACAGAGCAGAGCACAGAGCACAGAGCACAGAGCAGAGCACAGAGCACAGAGCACAGAGCAGAGCACAGAGCACAGAGCAGAGCACAGAGCACAGAGCAGAGCACAGAGCAGAGCACAGAGCAGAGCACAGAGCAGAGCACAGAGCACAGAGCAGAGCACAGAGCACAGAGCACAGAGCAGAGCACAGAGCACAGAGCACAGAGCACAGAGCACAGAGCACAGGCGCAGAGCACAGAGCAGAGCACAGAGCACAGAGCACAGAGCAGAGCACAGAGCACAGAACACAGAGCACAGAGCACAGAACACAGAGCACAGAGCACAGAGCACAGAGCAGAGCACAGATCACAGAGCACAGAGCACAGAGCAGAGCACAGAGCACAGAGCAGAGCACAGAGCACAGAGTAGAGAGCACAGAGCACAGAGTACAGAGCACAGAGCACAGAGCACAGAACACAGAGCAGAGCACAGAGCACAGAGCACAGAGCAGCACAGAGCACAGAGCAGCACAGAGCAGAGAGCACAGAGCACAGAGCAGAGAGCACAGAGCACAGAGCAGAGAGCACAGAGCACAGAGCACAGAGCAGAGCACAGAGCAGAGCACAGAGCACAGAGCACAGAGCAGCACAGAGCACAGAGCAGCACAGAGCAGCACAGAGCAGCGTAGACACAGCTGGAGAGAAATGTGCTTATTTATGGATGACAGGAGGTGCAATCTTAACCCTTTCATATCAAATGGTTAACCCTTTCACTGCCACAATACATACAGTTAACCCTTTCACTGTGACAATACATACGGTTAACCCTTTCACTACCACACTACCAAAGGGTTAACCCTTTCACTGCCACACTACAGAAGGTTAACCCTTTCACTGTGACAATACAGAAGGTTAACTATCTGTAGTGTGGTAGTGAAAGGGTTAACATTCTGTAGTGTGGTAGTGAAAGGGTTAACATTCTGTAGTGTGTTAGTGAAAGGGTTAACATTCTGTAGTGTGGTAGTGAAAGGGTTAACATTATGTAGTGTGTTAGTGAAAGGGTTAACATTCTGTAGTGTGTTAGTGAAAGGGTTAACATTCTGTAGTGTGTTAGTGAAAGGGTTGGATAGGACAAACTACAAGATTCTTCGATGTTTTGAAGAGATTCCTAGCATGTTATTTGAAGTGGCCGCTGAGCTGGAAACAGAGTGGCATGTGGTTGTAAACGCGTAGATAACACATGGCGGCGTATCGGAAAAGACATTCAGTTTAATTTCAGCTGTTCCTGTTGGAAAGGATAGTGTTGAACGCCAGCCAGGTCCTTCACTCATATTTCATGGTGAATTAACGGTTCTCTCCAGCACTACGTTTGTCACAGTAGGTGTCTCTTTTTCAACCGTTTGGTATGAAATTCATTCTTTTATCTGTTTTTACGATTTGAATATGGCAGCTGAACCCTGGAAGATACGTTCATCTAGCAAGGCCTTAAATCCCCTGTGTCTGTCTGTCTGTCTGTCTGTCTGTCTGTCTGTCTGTCTGTCTGTCTGTCTGTCTGTCTGTCTGTGTCTGTCTGTCTGTCTGTCTGTCTGTCTGTCTGTCTGTCTGTATGTCTGTCTGTCTGTCTGTCTGTCTGTCTGTCTGTCTGTCTGTCTGTATGTCTGTCTGTCTGTCTGTCTGTCTGTCTGTCTGTCTGTCTGTCTGTCTGTCTGTCTGTCTGTCTGTCTGTCTGTCTGTCTGTCTGTCTGTCTGTTTGGTTTAAGTTGCAGCCAAAACATACAGTTTTGTTTTCCAAGCAAAGCGCACATCTCTTAATCACTTAAACCCGATGGGTCCGGTACCGGACCCACAATGACATCACGCTATAAATCCATCTCTACAGACTGTATGAATTAATGTTGAATAATTTTTTTCAAATGTAGGCAAGAGTAAAGACCCTACCCCTGTCAAAACAGCAGCCAATGTGTATATTTTCAGCATTACATTTGTTTACCAATGAGTTTAACTGTTATTAGTGAAATATAAGATTATAGAAATCTCAGGGCATTCAGTTAGAAACCGGCGCATATTGATGTGGGAAGTGGCGCAGACAAAATTGAGTGTAGTCTTTTGAAGGAAGAGACCGAGGGCTTTCGATGGGCTTTCGAATAAAAAAGAACTACACTATCCAGCTCATGCCAGCCCCTGTCAATCATCTGAATTCTGGAATTACTTTTTTATTTCAGTAATTTTTCGGGATTATCTCCCACAGACCTGAACGTTATTGCCATAAAACAGAACACAGATAGTTTCTCTACCTTTCTGTAAATGTCTAGCAAAAAACGGCGTTGCAATCTGATGAGAAATGGCGGAGAAATTGACATTATAAAAATGTAACTGTACTTACAGTAGATTTCGTTCAGGGGGTTTTGCTGCACGTCGGGTGATACTAAATCCAGACTGAACTGTGCCACTGGAAAGGGGAGATTTGGCCCGATCCATAGATGGATTGGCCACAATAAGGTCATTTATAGGCCTGATATTCTATATTCTATAATCTATTTCAAATTGCATGGATGGCAGAATTCAGTACTGTATCTACAAAACCTTCTGTTTAATCATCTTCCCTTTATTAATTTGCTTAGATCTTTTGTACATGTGATCTCAAGAAGGTGCTCAACGAGTGGCAGTTTTTCATGTCTGGTCATTTTTAGCATGGTGTTATTCACCATCAAAGATTTAAAAAAAAAGAATAGAATTGATACTCTCCTTTGGTTCATTGCAATTTACTCAAGCCTAGTAACAGACACAATATTTCTGACACTGGAAATACATTCCCTGAGATCCATAGATGTCCCTAGACAACAAGGACATGCAAATGGGCCTTGTAGAAATGGAGCAATCATCCATTTACTTAGGTATTTTAGGCGGATTTTCTGAAAATATGGCTCAGGCTTAACAGGTTAAGGAGACATGTAGAGGCACAATGAGCCGTGCGCTCACATGGCAGCTTCAGGTGGAACAGAGCGGCAGCTAGAGGCCGACACCATAACAGAGAGGTCAGCGGTTTGATAACCATTAGCTTTAAATAGCAGTGGAGCGCGGCTGGTATTAAATAGCAGTGGAGGGCGGCTGCAGGGCGGCTGGTATTAAATAGCAGTGGAGGGCGGCTGGTATTAAATAGCAGTGGAGCGCGGCTGGTATTAAATAGCAGTGGAGTGCGGCTGGTATTAAATAGCAGTGGAGGGCGGCTGGTATTAAATAGTAGTGGAGGGCGGCTGGTATTAAATAGCAGTGGAGGGCGGCTGGTATTAAATAGCAGTGGAGTGCGGCTGGTATTAAATAACAGTGGAGGGCGGCTGGTATTAAATAGCAGTGGAGGGCGGCTGGTATTAAATAGCAGTGGAGGGCGGCTGGTATTAAATAGTAGTGGAGGGCGGCTGGTATTAAATAGCAGTGGAGGGCGGCTGGTATTAAATAGCAGTGGAGGGCGGCTGGTATTAAATAGTAGTGGAGTGCGGCTGGTATTAAATAGCAGTGGAGGGCGGCTGGTATTAAATAGCAGTGGAGGGCGGCTGGTATTAAATAGCAGTGGAGGGCGGCTGGTATTAAATAACAGTGGAGGGCGGCTGGTATTAAATAACAGTGGAGGGCGGCTGGTATTAAATAGCAGTGGAGTGCGGCTGGTATTAAATAGCAGTGGAGGGCGGCTGGTATTAAATAGCAGTGGAGGGCGGCTGGTATTAAATAGCACTGGAGGGCGGCTGGTATTAAATAACAGTGGAGAGCGGCTGGTATTAAATAGTAGTGGAGGGCGGCTGGTATTAAATAGCACTGGAGGGCGGCTGGTATTAAATAACAGTGGAGAGCGGCTGGTATTAAATAGCAGTGGAGGGCGGCTGGTATTAAATAACAGTGGAGGGCGGCTGGTATTAAATAGCAGTGGAGGGCGGCTGGTATTAAATAACAGTGGAGGGCGGCTGGTATTAAATAACAGTGGAGGGCGGCTGGTATTAAATAGTAGTGGAGAGCGGCTGGTATTAAATAGCAGTGGAGGGCGGCTGGTATTAAATAGCAGTGGAGGGCGGCTGGTATTAAATAGCAGTGGAGGGCGGCTGGTATTAAATAGCAGTGGAGTGCGGCTGGTATTAAATAGCACTGGAGGGCGGCTGGTATTAAATAGCAGTGGAGTGCGGCTGGTATTAAATAGTAGTGGAGTGCGGCTGGTATTAAATAGTAGTGGAGGGCGGCTGGTATTAAATAGCAGTGGAGGGCGGCTGGTATTAAATAGCACTGGAGGGCGGCTGGTATTAAATAGCAGTGGAGAGCGGCTGGTATTAAATAGCAGTGGAGGGCGGCTGGTATTAAATAGCAGTGGAGGGCGGCTGGTATTAAATAGCAGTGGAGGGTGACTGGTATTAAATAGCAGTGGAGGGCGGCTGGTATTAAATAGCAGTGGAGGGTGACTGGTATTAAATAGCAGTGGAGTGCGGCTGGTATTAAATAGTAGTGGAGGGCGGCTGGTATTAAATAGCAGTGGAGGGCGGCTGGTATTAAATAGCAGTGGAGGGCGGCTGGTATTAAATAGCAGTGGAGGGCGGCTGGTATTAAATAGCAGTGGAGGGCGGCTGGTATTAAATAGCAGTGGAGCGCGGCTGGTATTAAATAGCAGTGGAGGGCGGCTGGTATTAAATAGCAGTGGAGGGCGGCTGGTATTAAATAGTAGTGGAGGGCGGCTGGTATTAAATAGCAGTGGAGAGCGGCTGGTATTAAATAGCAGTGGAGAGCGGCTGGTATTAAATAGTAGTGGAGGGCGGCTGGTATTAAATAACAGTGGAGGGCGGCTGGTATTAAATAGTAGTGGAGAGCGGCTGGTATTAAATAGCAGTGGAGAGCGGCTGGTATTAAATAGTAGTGGAGGGCGGCTGGTATTAAATAACAGTGGAGGGCGGCTGGTATTAAATAGCAGTGGAGGGCGGCTGGTATTAAATAGCAGTGGAGGGCGGCTGGTATTAAATAGTAGTGGAGGGCGGCTGGTATTAAATAGCAGTGGAGGGCGGCTGGTATTAAATAGCAGTGGAGGGCGGCTGGTATTAAATAGTAGTGGAGTGCGGCTGGTATTAAATAGCAGTGGAGGGCGGCTGGTATTAAATAACAGTGGAGGGCGGCTGGTATTAAATAACAGTGGAGGGCGGCTGGTATTAAATAGCAGTGGAGTGCGGCTGGTATTAAATAGCAGTGGAGGGCGGCTGGTATTAAATAGCAGTGGAGGGCGGCTGGTATTAAATAGCAGTGGAGTGCGGCTGGTATTAAATAGTAGTGGAGGGCGGCTGGTATTAAATAGCAGTGGAGGGCGGCTGGTATTAAATAGTAGTGGAGGGCGGCTGGTATTAAATAGCAGTGGAGGGCGGCTGGTATTAAATAGCAGTGGAGCGCGGCTGGTATTAAATAGTAGTGGAGGGCGGCTGGTATTAAATAGTAGTGGAGGGCGGCTGGTATTAAATAGTAGTGGAGGGCGGCTGGTATTAAATAGTAGTGGAGGGCGGCTGGTATTAAATAGTAGTGGAGGGCGGCTGGTATTAAATAGTAGTGGAGGGCGGCTGGTATTAAATAGTAGTGGAGGGCGGCTGGTATTAAATAGCAGTGGAGGGCGGCTGGTATTAAATAACAGTGGAGGGCGGCTGGTATTAAATAGCAGTGGAGGGCGGCTGGTATTAAATAGCAGTGGAGGGCCCCTGGTATTAAATAGCAGTGGAGGGCGGCTGGTATTAAATAACAGTGGAGGGCGGCTGGTATTAAATAGCAGTGGAGGGCGGCTGGTATTAAATAGCAGTGGAGGCCGGCTGGTATTAAATAGCAGTGGAGGGCGGCTGGTATTAAATAGCAGTGGAGGGCGGCTGGTATTAAATAGCAGTGGAGGGCGGCTGGTATTAAATAGCAGTGGAGGGCGGCTGGTATTAAATAGCAGTGGAGGGCGGCTGGTATTAAATAGCAGTGGAGGGCGGCTGGTATTAAATAGTAGTGGAGAGCGGCTGGTATTAAATAGCAGTGGAGGGCGGCTGGTATTAAATAGCAGTGGAGGGCGGCTGGTATTAAATAGCAGTGGAGGGCGGCTGGTATTAAATAGCAGTGGAGGGCGGCTGGTATTAAATAGCAGTGGAGGGCGGCTGGTATTAAATAGCAGTGGAGGGCGGCTGGTATTAAATAGCAGTGGAGAGCGGCTGGTATTAAATAGCAGTGGAGGGCGGCTGGTATTAAATAGCAGTGGAGGGCGGCTGGTATTAAATAGCAGTGGAGGGCGGCTGGTATTAAATAGCAGTGGAGGGCGGCTGGTATTAAATAGCAGTGGAGGGCGGCTGGTATTAAATAGCAGTGGAGGCCGGCTGGTATTAAATAGCAGTGGAGGGCGGCTGGTATTAAATAGCAGTGGAGGGCGGCTGGTACATGTCAGCTCCCACTATCTCTGCCCAAGTAATGAGTCATTGTCTATTTAAAGCGATCCTCCTCATTCTATTATGGTACAGCTTTTTATTTGTATTTTATTTCGAAGTATTTTTTTATTAGAATAATATTGTTTTATTAACGTGCCTCAGCCGCAGCGCAGGGTAAGGCAGCGTGTCCGCTGCTTTCGGATAGAGGTGCAGCCAGAAAACATCGCTTTGTTCCAGGCAATCAGGCATGACTCCTGTAGCTCAGAGTCTCATTTCAACACGGGAGAGCCTCCGTTTGAGGAACATGACTCATGCCTCGCCCTGCACAGTGACTGCTGGCACTGGGGGGTTATTGTTATTGAAGTGAATGGGTCTAGTTAAAGAAAATATCAAGGATGGAATCACTTGACCATATTTGGAGGGGCCGAAACAACTGTGAAAGGTTTTTCAACTATCCTTTTTTTTTTTTTTAATTGCTCGTTTCCTAATAAAAGAAGGACGTGGTGTCGTTGTGTCAGAGTGCCGGCGTTCTACGCTCCGCTTGGTTCTGTTGACGCCTGTATTCAGATTCCAAATATACCAGCTATCTGAGGAAATACACACCGACCAGCGTAAACATGACCTAGTTAACAAATGCAACAAGTTGCTGATCATTCTGACATCTGAGGTAGTAACCCGTTTAAATGATGAAGAGATGGCCGATCTCATTCAACTGAAGGTTTGGAACCAATGTGCGTTCACGCGCTACATGTGACGATTCTTCCTTCTTTTACGGTTTCTACAAGTAGAAGTAGAAGTAGAAAGCTTTATTGTCATTGCACAATACAGTACGACGGGATTGGTTGGTGCAGCACCTAAAACAACGATACGTACTACAGTACATACCCACTCTATCACACAACACATCCATGATGTACCTGCAGATCCAGCACTGACAAATCAAACCTCTACTGCTCCTCTACCACTCCTCCACCACCCCGCTCCAAACTGATGTTGTGACTCCTATTGTTCTGGACCGGGACAGATGTCACACCTCCACTGCCTCCCACAGGCTGGGGAGATTTTCATCTTAAATTTGTATTCGTCCCAAACGCCCCCCCCCCCCCCCCCGCTCCATCCGATTCCGTCGCTTTTTTCACTGTTGACTTATCATGCATTGCAACACTAATATATGGGCAGTACCCCAAGTCAGACTGCCCATATAAAAATTATCTTGGGGGTCTGAGGGCAGTAGCCCCCGACCCCCTCCACGGGGCAGCACTTAAGTTAAGTACCCTCCCTTTGTTCACTTTGGGAGCCAGCCACCAGCCCCCGAAATATAACACCTGAGTGCTAGTTCTATAGTGGCAGAGGAGCAGCAGACCAGCAGCAGAGGTGGTTTGAATTTTCAGTGCTGCATCTGTATACAGTAGATAGACACACTACCGTACATACATGTGTTGTGCCCATACTCACTGGCACACCACACATTCATGTACCCACTCATGCCCTCTGCTACATGGTGGCACAGGCTCACGCAGATCGACTCTTGCTTCTTTAGTGCCGCAACGGACAGCAAGAGACTTCCACTGATTGGTATTAGCCTTTGAACGTTTAAAGATAATTATACAAAATTAACTAAAAGACAATTTACCTTGCAACCTTTTGGATGATCGTTCATGTTTCTCTCCTCCACACGTTTGATTGATCCTTCACGTCTCTCTCCTCCACACGTTTGATTGATCCTTCACGTCTCTCTCCTCCACACGTTTGATTGATCCTTCACGTCTCTCTCCTCCACACGTTTGATTGATCCTTCACGTCTCTCTCCTCCACACGTTTGGATGATCCTTCACGTCTCTCTCCTCCACACGTTTGATTGATCCTTCACGTCTCTCTCCCCCAGGCTCCATCGTGGCGGCGATCCTGGCCAGCGACTCGGACTCGGGGGCCAACGGCGAGATCACGTACTCCCTGGAGGAGGAGGAGGAGGACGAGACCTTCCTCCTCAACCCCGTCACGGGCGTGTTCAACGTGACGCGGGCGCTGGACTACGAGACGCAGCAGTACTACATCCTGACGGTCAGGGCGCGCGACGGGGGCGGGCAGGCGGGCACGGTGCGCGTCTACTTCAACGTGCTGGACGTCAACGACAACCCGCCCCTCTTCAGCACCAGCGTCTACAGCACGTCCGTGTCGGAGAGTCTGGAGCCGGGCGCCAGCATCATCACCGTGCGGGCCAGCGACGCTGACGACGGTACACATACTGATAATGACATGATAACAGATTGGATCAATATTTATATATATATATTTATACATCTGATATATAGTATAGACTAACATTAAAGGAACATGTCAACATTATGGGAAATGCACTTACCGTCTTCTCCAGAGTCAGGAAGATTGATATCCATTTCCTCTCTGTTGTGCGTTGAGTAACAAGCTAGCCTAGCTTAGCACAAATTAATGGAAGCGGATATGGACCAGCTAGCCAAGCTGTTGGCCAAAAAACACCTTTACCAGAGTTTTAAGCTATATAGGCTAGTGGTCCGTATCCACTTCCATTCATTTGTGCTAATCTAGGCTAGCTTGAAGCCGGACCGCTTTCTGCTGAACGCACAGAGAGGAAACTCTGGAGTGCATTTCCAATCATGTTGGAGAGTTCCTTTAAAGCCCTAATGCATATGATTGAGTTTATGAATTATGGGAACGTTGGGTTTATACGCGTTGGTTCATGGTGGGACTTGCTGGTTGAAGAGAATCTCTTTACTGTTACAGGTGCCATGTGAAGCAATTTACATGTAATAACCACTTTCTATTGCCAACGTGTGATCGGATTGTAACGTAATGTCCCTGACGTCATGGGTCGCCTGGGTTGATGGTCTGATTTCTATATAAAGGACTAGGGATGGAGAGTGCCCCGCCTGCCTCTCTCTCTCTTTCTCTCTCTCTCTCTCTCTCTCTCTCTCTCTCTCTCTCTCTCTCTCTCTCTCTCTCTCTCTCTCTCTCTCTCTCTCTCTCTCTCTCTCTCTCTCTCTCTCTCTCTCTCTCTCTCTTTTGCGCGGCTCAACAATAAAACAAATGGAGTACAGAATAACAGCGGAATTAAAACGTACAATACAGCTTCTTTAACAGGCTAGTTGTAGTGTCTGGAAGAGGAAAGGCTTGTAAGGTGGCATCACTTTGTTTCCCTGTAGCCGTCCTCCCCCTGGGGGCTCTGCTTCATCAGTGGCACATCCTTCCCAATTCAGCTCCAGACTTTATTTAGCAATTTATTACACTTTATACTTATAGCACGTGCATGAGTCTGGTCTCTTTTGAAAGGTGACATTCTGAAGTTTCTTACACAATAAAAATAAAATCACTTTGAGTGCTAATCAAACAGAGGTTTGAACACACTGAAGTAAACGTTTTGTGTGCTCACATTTAGTGGTTGCCAGATGCCTGTTTTTGGGTTCCAGCTGAGAGGTAGGAGCTGGACAACATAACGGTTCCATAGCCTGAAGTCTTATCTAGTACAGGTCCAAAGTTGATAAAGATCCCACGGAAAATGAATGTTTTTGTAAAAAGCTGACAGACGAGGGCAAAGTGCAGCGGCCTCTCTTAGACCATAGAGAATAACATCTCTGGATTTTTTAAATGGGCGTAGTTGCCCTTTAATGGCTCTAATCTCTGTGGATTGGAATGTGTCCTCCAACCTATAGACGTCGAAGTCTCTCAAGAGACCATGCACCTGAAGGGGTTAACATGCCGGGCGGACCCCCCCCTCCCCACGCGGGGGTGCGAAGCGATACACACTGATTCTGGATCAGAGAGCTGTTGGCCGAGGCGTTTGGCGAGAACAGAGTGAATCAAACCAAACTGCATCCAGACCACAAGAAGAAAAGCCTGGATGCGTTTGATCCGCTGCCGGTGAGGTGTCGCCGCATCCCGAGACGTCGGCTCCGTGAGCCCATCTAATGACGTCATCATGCGATCTCCTGCCACGGTCCATAAATCATGACCGTCTTCCTTTAATCCAGGGCTGTCATCTCGGTTACAGTACCCCCCCCGTCCCCCGTCCCCCGTCACCCCACACATTCTTTTAATTTTAATATTTCTTTCTACCCCGCGTCACGTCTGAGAGACTCGATGGAACATAGCGGCCATGTGATTAAGTCAGGTCAGGGCGTAGCGGCCTTCGACGTTTTTTTCTTTTTTTACTTTTATTTATAGCATTTTCAGCTTTTTCTGGCCACGCAGGACCTTTTGGCCACGCAGGACCTTTTGGCCACGCAGGACCGACAGAGGAGAGAGGGTGAAACGGGAGGAGAAGAGGGAAAGACATGCGGCATATGGCCACCGGGTCGGGGAAACGAACAGGGGGGCGACCGCTTCGCGACTCAGCGCGCTACGTGGTTTGCTACTGGAGCGCTACTGGAGCGCCCCGGCCTTCGACGTTTTGATTAAGTCGGGTCAGAGCGTCTCTCCATCTCTCAGGTGGCCAGTATTTGGATCTGCGGTGGGGTGTGTTTTAACGGGCCAACCCTCGCGGTGCGCTCTCCGACAGTAATTGCCGCCTGGACCAGGCCTAATGTGGTTATTGTGACCTACATTCCTGGGGGGGGGGGGGGGGGGGGATAGAAATGTGACGTCTGGTTTTCAGGCCCCGTGTCTCGCTGCCTCCTCCTGCCTGCTGCCGCTCACACGGTCCGAGCGGCGTCTCCGGGAGAGAGATAGTCTTGTCCCACTGTCAAAATAAAACACGGCCTTTGTCGGCGCTTCCTAAGTGCCGGACCTTGTGACCCCGTGGCCTCTGTGTGTCTGTGTCTCTGTCTGTGTCTCTGTCTGTGTGGATGTCGCAGCCTGTCGACCGGGGGAAACTGAGTTAGTCGTCGTTTGATAAGGGATTCCTCGTGTTCTGTAAACACACGCTCGAGTGTGGGAAGGTTGCCTGCCGCTTTCCATACGAATCCCCCCGTTGACTTGAACTAGAGACGCTCGAGTCAAACTCATTGTATTCAAGGGGCTACAGCGACTGTGGATATAGATGGGGCAGTTGGAGAGAGATAAATTGGTAGAGAGATGGGGAGGACATGCAACACATGTCCTGGGCCGGATTCGAACCCAGGACGTTGCGATTATGCTGCACTCGTAGTTACGTGGTGAGCCACCGGGGCGCCCGATATTTCTGAAGTTTGATGGTTTTATACGGCGTCCGTCGTGTTCCTTCACACCGTAGTTACGTCGTTTTAATTAAAGGTGGAGTCTGTAACGTCGTCACACAGCTGTCTCTAGGAAAAGAGCCACACACGTGTTGCATTTAGTTTAGTTTAGTTGTTGTTGTTTTGGTCCTGATGTGGTGTGTTGGAGTAGAGTGGGGATAGGGGGGGAGGGGTTGAGTGTGGATAGGGGGAGGGGTTGAGTGTGGATAGGGGGAGGGGTTGAGTGGGGATAGGGGGGAGGGGTTGCGTGGGGATAGGGGGGAGGGGTTGAGTGGGGATAGGGGGGGAGGGGTTGAGTGGGGATAGGGGGAGGGGTTGAGTGGGGATAGGGGGAGGGGTTGAGTATGGATAGGGGGGAGGGGTTGAGTGGGGATAGGGGGAGGGGTTGAGTGTGGATAGGGGGAGGGGTTGAGTGTGGATAGGGGGGAGGGGTTGAGTGGGGATAGGGGGAGGGGTTGAGTGTGGATAGGGGGAGGGGTTGAGTGTGGATAGGGGGGAGGGGTTGAGTGGGGATAGGGGGAGGGGTTGAGTGTGGATAGGGGGAGGGGTTGAGTGTGGATAGGGGGGAGGGGTTGAGTGGGGATAGGGGGAGGGGTTGAGTGGGGATAGGGGGAGGGGTTGAGTGGGGATAGGGGGGAGGGGTTGAGTGGGGATAGGGGAGGGGTTGAGTGGGGATAGGGGGAGGGGTTGAGTGGGGATAGGGGGAGGGGTTGAGTGGGGATAAGGGGGGAGGGGTTGAGTGGGGATAGGGGGGGAGGGGTTGAGTGGGGATAGGGGGAGGGGTTGAGTGGGGATAGGGGGGAGGGGTTGCGTGGGGATAGGGGGGAGGGGTTGAGTGGGGATAGGGGGGGAGGGGTTGAGTGGGGATAGGGGGAGGGGTTGAGTGGGGATAGGGGGAGGGGTTGAGTATGGATAGGGGGGAGTGGTTGAGTGTGGATAGGGGGGAGGGGTTGAGTGGGGATAGGGGGAGGGGTTGAGTGTGGATAGGGGGGAGGGGTTGAGTATGGATAGGGGGGAGTGGTTGAGTGTGGATAGGGGGAGGGGTTGAGTATGGATAGGGGGGAGTGGTTGAGTGTGGATAGGGGGGAGTGGTTGAGTGTGGATAGGGGGGAGTGGTTGAGTGTGGATAGGGGGGAGGGGTTGAGTGGGGATAGGGGGAGGGGTTGAGTGTGGATAGGGGGGAGGGGTTGAGTGTGGATAGGGGGGAGTGGTTGAGTGTGGATAGGGGGGAGTGGTTGAGTGTGGATAGGGGGAGGGGTTGAGTGTGGATAGGGGGGAGTGGTTGAGTGGGGATAGGGGGAGGAGTTGAGTATGGATAGGGGGAGGGGTTGAGTGGGGATAGGGGGAGGGGTTGAGTGTGGATAGGGGGGAGTTGAGTATGGATAGGGGGAGGGGTTGAGTGGGGATAGGGGGAGGGGTTGAGTGGGGATAGGGGGAGGGGTTGAGTGGGGATAGGGGGAGGGGTTGAGTATGGATAGGGGGAGGGGTTGAGTGGGGATAGGGGGAGGGGTTGAGTGGGGATAGGGGGAGGGGTTGAGTGGGGATAGGGGGAGGGGTTGAGTGGGGATAGGGGGAGGGGTTGAGTATGGATAGGGGGAGGGGTTGAGTGTGGATAGGGGGAGGGGTTGAGTATGGATAGGGGGAGGGGTTGAGTATGGATAGGGGGAGGGGTTGAGTGGGGATAGGGGGAGGAGTTGAGTGTGGATAGGGGGAGGGGTTGAGTGGGGATAGGGGGAGGGGTTGAGTGTGGATAGGGGGGAGTTGAGTATGGATAGGGGGAGGGGTTGAGTGGGGATAGGGGGAGGGGTTGAGTGGGGATAGGGGGAGGGGTTGAGTGGGGATAGGGGGAGGGGTTGAGTATGGATAGGGGGAGGGGTTGAGTGGGGATAGGGGGAGGGGTTGAGTGGGGATAGGGGGAGGGGTTGAGTGGGGATAGGGGGAGGGGTTGAGTGGGGATAGGGGGAGGGGTTGAGTATGGATAGGGGGAGGGGTTGAGTGTGGATAGGGGGAGGGGTTGAGTATGGATAGGGGGAGGGGTTGAGTATGGATAGGGGGAGGGGTTGAGTGGGGATAGGGGGAGGGGTTGAGTATGGATAGGGGGAGGGGTTGAGTGTGGATAGGGGGAGGGGTGGCTACTGCTGTCCACACCTCAGGCTCTGCCAAGAGAGGTCTGGAGAAACAAGTTCAAGTTCAAGTTTGCTTTTATTTGTCACGTATAAAGTACATTACAGTGAAATGCTTGGTTCTGTATGAGCCCCTGAGAATGTGCTTCATACAGTAAAAACAGTAAGTAAAAGAGGAATAAGTCCCAACACTGTACAATTATACAATATACAAACTAAAGTACAAGCTAAGTACAACCTATGTACCTCCTAAGTACAATGAAGTACTTAATAAGTAGTACTTCACACTAACTCACACTATAATAAGTTACTAAACTCCAACGCACACACATCATCGGACCAAAGCTAAGAAAGTGAAATGACAGATTCTACCGTTTGAATGTTTTGATTTGCAATATGGCCTTTTTTTTCCAAATCCGCTGGAACGAGCGCTATCGTTTTAGGAAGCGCTTGAGCCGCCGTCGCTTCCCCGTCATGCTACATGAATGCATTGTCCTGCTGGAGACATGCCAGGGGGGGGGGGGGGGGGGGGCTGGAGACCTGCCAGAGGGGGCAGAGAGGGACGGGACCGTGCAGCTGTGGGACGGGGGACAATGTGTGGAAACGCATGTTGATAAGGAGGCTATATGCGGCGGATTCAGATTCACGTAACAACAATCGCATCTTTAACAATGTCAGCCGGCACTTGAGCTTCACCGTATTGTATTCATCACACCTTATCTTTATATTGTGTGACTCAGGGTCATTATGGATGTTTCCCTCTTTATAAATATCACATTGGTATGTAGATATGTGCAGGGATGTGTTTGTGTTTGTGTTTTCAAATGATAAACCAAACGTAGGCACTTTCTACACTCTTAGTTAGACACAGTGTGGTGCTTGTTACTGAAAAATAGTAACTAGTTACCATTACTAGTTACTTCATTTAAAAAGTAACTCAGTTACTTTACTGATTACTTTTTTAAAAAAAAGTATGCGTTACTGTGAAAAGAAACTTTTTAGTTACTTAAAAAACAAAAACAACATTATTTCAATCACTTGAATGTGGTCAATCTCACCAGCAATGACATCGTACGTGTGCCTACCCTTTATCCTTTTACAGGCCAATGCAGCTTTCTGGCGTTGTAAAGTAGTGGGCTTTATCCAGTGAGACGTTATCCCGAGGAAGCTTTTGTTGTGGACGGACCAAATGTCTGCGGTGGTCGAGATGTAGTCCAGACCCTCAAACCTGTTCTTTAGCTCATTTTCCATTTTTGTATCAGTCGGATGAATCCGGGTCTTTAACGTTAGACTCAGCTACTAGATTCGTTGAAGCATATTGTTTCTCCAGGTGCTTCAACAGATTTGAATTGCTGTTTTGGGCAGTAGATAGGATCTTTGAGCCAAGACACAATTTACATTTAACTAAAACGTTCTTTTCTTTGTGCTCGACAAAAGAGAAATAGTGAGAATATCTCCATGTGTAAAATCTCGACTTAGTGGGCGCCGCCATGACAGTCTCGACTAGAGTAAACACAAACACGCCCACAACGTGTCTCCGCAGGTGACACAGGAGTCAGGACTGCACTGCAGCTCGCTACCAAGCTACATACAAATAACGCAGTAACGAACCATTTAGTAATGTTGATTGAGTTACTGAATTTAAAAAGTAATGCGTTAGAGTACTAGTTACTGCCAAAAGTAATCGTGTTACTGTAATGCGTTACTTTGTAACGCATTAGTCCCAACACTGGTTAGACAGTATCTAGAAATAACACTACATGTAAGTATGTGTTTATGTACTTTATATGTACATAATACATATACTCTAGATATGTAGGTATGTAATGATGGATATAATCTATATATTATAGATATGTCTGTTTTTGAAATCATCAATCAAAATGTCAAGCAAAACTTTGAATTAGTTAGTTTATAAATTACAAATAAATGAGTGAATGGCAGCATTTCGAAAGTGTGTTCCCAGTACCAGCTCTGCAACAGAATGACCTTTAACCCTGGCAGTGTTAGTGCCTTGCTCAGAGTGCCAGTCTGTAATCAGTTATAGAACTACTCTGTACCAGTCTGTAATCAGTGATTTAACTACAGTCAGTAATCAGTGATTTAACTACAGTCAGTAATCAGTGGTTTAACTACAGTCAGTGATCAGTGATTTAACTACAGTCAGTGATCAGTGGTTTAACTGCAGTCAGTGATCAGTGATTTAACTACAGTCAGTGATCAGTGATTTAACTACAGTCAGTGATCAGTGGTTTAACGGCAGTCAGTGATCAGTGATTAAACTACAGTCAGTGATCAGTGGTTTAACTGCAGTCAGTGATCAGTGATTTAACTACAGTCTGTGATCAGTGATTTAACTACAGTCAGTGATCAGTGGTTTAACTACAGTCTGTAATCAGTGAGTTAACTACAGTCTGTAATCAGTGATTTAACTACAGTCAGTGATCAGTGGTTTAACTACAGTCTGTGATCAGTGGTTTAACTACAGTCTGTGATCAGTGATTTAACTACAGTCTGTGATCAGTGGTTTAACTACAGTATGTGATCAGTGGTTTAACTACAGTATGTGATCAGTGGTTTAACTACAGTCTGTGATCAGTGGTTTAACTACAGTCTGTGATCAGTGGTTTAACTACAGTCAGTGATCAGTGGTTTAACTACAGTGTGTAATCAGTGGTTTAACTACAGTCAGTGATCAGTGGTTTAACTACAGTCAGTGATCAGTGATTTAACTACAGTCTGTGATCAGTGGTTTAACTACAGTCAGTGATCAGTGGTTTAACTACAGTCAGTGATCAGTGATTTAACTACAGTCTGTGATCAGTGGTTTAACTACAGTCTGTGATCAGTGGTTTAACTACAGTCAGTGATCAGTGGTTTAACTACAGTCAGTGATCAGTGATTTAACTACAGTCTGTGATCAGTGGTTTAACTACAGTCTGTGATCAGTGGTTTAACTACAGTCTGTGATCAGTGGTTTAACTACAGTCAGTGATGGTCCTTCTCGTCCTCCAGGCCCCAACGCACGGCTCCTCTACAGCATCGCGTCGGGGGACCCTCTGCTCCAGTTCGACGTCACGGAGCAGGGCGTCCTCCACACCCGGAGGGCCCTGGACCGCGAGGCGCAGTCCTTCTACAACCTGGTGATCACCGCCCACGACCAGGCCCCGCCCCCCGCCGCCCGCTTCACCGCCACCGCGCAGGTGTCCGTCATCCTCCTCGACGTCAACGACTGCGCGCCGGCCTTCACCTCGCAGCGCGTCACGTACGTCCAGGAGAACACGCCGGTGGACACGGTGGTCTTCACGGCGCGCGCCGCCGACGCCGACAGCGGGCCCAACAGCTACGTGGAGTACTCCCTGCTGCGGGGGGGCGGCGCCTCCGGGAGCAAGTTCAGCATCGGGGCGGTGGACGGGGACGTGCGGCTGGTGGGCGAGCTGGACCGCGAGGAGCTCTCCAACTACACGCTGACGGTGGTGGCCACGGACAAGGGCTCGCCGCCGCTGTCCTCCTCGATGGACGTCACCCTGGTGGTGCTGGACGTGAACGACAACACGCCGAGCTTCTCGCAGGTTTTACATCTACGTTTACATTTAGTCATTTAGCTGAAACGCTTTTATCCAAAGGGACTTACAAGTTCTGTACGACAAGTCATCAGGAAGGGTACAACTCTATCAGCTGAGTAACGATGTTCATCAAAGTGTTGAGTGCTACAGTGTAGGTTAGTTTATTAGGACAAGGTTAGTTAGGGTTAGACTTTTTTTTTATTTTATTTTTTCATTGCCTGTGGTGCATTTTTTCCTATTGCTAGGTTTTAGTGAGTTGTTCCTTACCTTCGCGTGGAGTACGTCTGGGAGTGTTGCATTCATTTAAAACATGTTGGACTTTATGGTGTTTTTTAGGGATGCTCGATATTGGCTTTTTTACCGATACCGATATACCGATATTG
>NW_028174559.1:30000-34847 GCF_963971535.1 Notolepis coatsorum
CGCATAACCAATTTATGCCTGATATTCTATATTCTATAATCATATTTCAATTTGCATGTGTCCGGATGGCACAATTCAGTACTGTATCTACAAAACCTTCTGTTTAATCATCTTCCATCTATTAATTTGCTTAGATTCTTCAGGTCTGGTCAATTTGAGCATGGTGTTATTCACAGTCAAAGATAAAAAAAATTATTGATATTCTCCTTTGGTTCATTACAATTTACTCAAGCCTAGTAACAGACAGTATTTCTGACACTGGGAATACATTCCCTGAGATCCATAGATGTCCCTAGAATCAGATATCAAGAACATGCAAATGGACCATATTAAAAAAAGTCTGTAAATGTGTATTCTACGTTCTTATGGAATGAATGAGATACAAAAAAAAATTGTAAAAATAATATATATATATATATTTTTTTGTAATACATTTTGAGTTAATTTTCATAATGCGATAATTTGCGGTGTAATTAATTAATCTAATTAACGCGATAAACTGACAGCCCTAGATTTAATTAATCAATGAATGAATGAAAATCAAGCTGTTTCCTCCTACATCTAATAATGACCAATGTGCCGTGTCGTCCACCACACCGTCAACATCCTGCTCCCAGTGCAGGGACGTATCAATCACCTCCCAGCGCTGACCAGGAACACTTTCCAAGTCTGCGTGTTCAAGATCATTCATCAAATGATCAAATTTCCCCCGGGATAATAAAAGTATTTCTATTCTATTCATAACAGGACCCCATAAAATAGCTCTTGTTTTAGTTCTGCTTAGTTCTGCTTTAGTTCTGCATATAAACGCAGGCAGCTCTTTTAGTCATTTACTCTTTGTCTTATTATCGGGCCTTCTAGTCACAGAGAAGAACAGTGACATGAGGCATTCTCTTTCAAAAGCGGCCACCAATGGTTATAGGCAGCCATGTTGGAAGAGAGAGAGAACTACACAAACATTGCAAGGTCTTTTCTGTTTTATTAATCCCCACTGAACAGAGGCAGCACATAGTGGTGTTTTAGCTTGTGTTAGCGTGAGGCAAGCAAGGCTGCAGCAGTCAGTGTGTGTGTGTGTGTGTGTGTGTGTGTGTGTGTGTGTGTGTGTGTGTGTGTGTGTGTGTGTGTGTGTGTGTGTGTGTGTGTGTGTGTGTGTGTGTGTGTGTGTGTGTGTGTGTGTGTGTGTGTGTGTGTGTGTGTGTGTGTGTGTGTGTGTGTGTGTGTGCGTGCGTGCGTGCGTGCGTGCGTGCGTGCGTGCGTGCGTGCGTGCGTGCGCGTGCGTGCGTGCGTGTGTGTGTGGACTCGGTGCCAGCGGTGGTGGGTTTGCCACACAGGAACACACGACCGTATGCCAACCAGGCGGTGGCACACAGCGGTCAGGAAGAGGCCTGGGCGGCCCATAATGCACTGCAACAGGCACTAATGAGGCATGCGGTGCAGAGGGATCCATGCCATGAGTGAAGAGAGAGATCTGAATGGTCTCATTATTGAACACCATAATGTCCAGTGTCCACACACTGTCTGATTCTTAACCCTTTCACTACCACACTACAGAAGGTTAACCTTTCACTGCCACACTACAGAAGGTTAACCTTTCACTACCACACTACAGAAGGTTAACCTTCCACTACCACACTACATACGGTTAACCTGTCTGTAGTGTGGTAGTGAAAGGGTTAACATTGTGTAGTGTGGCAGTGAAAGGGTTAACCTTTTGTAGTGTGGTAGTGAAAGGGTTACCCTTATGTAGTGTGGTAGTGAAAGGGTTAACCTTTTGTAGTGTGGTAGTGAAAGGGTTAACATTTTGTAGTGTGGCAGTGAAAGGGTTAACCTTCTGTAGTGTGGTAGTGAAAGGTTAACCGTCTGTAGTGTGGTAGTGAAAGGTCAACCTTCTGTAGTGTGGTAGTGAAAGGTTAACCTTCTGTAGTGTGGTAGTGAAAGGTTAACCGTCTGTAGTGTGGTAGTGAAAGGTCAACCTTCTGTAGTGTGGTAGTGAAAGGTTAACCTTCTGTAGTGTGGTAGTGAAAGGTTAACCGTCTGTAGTGTGGTAGTGAAAGGTTAACCGTCTGTAGTGTGGTAGTGAAAGGTTAACCTTCTGTAGTGTGGTAGTGAAAGGTTAACCTTCTGTAGTGTGGTAGTGAAAGGTTAACCGTCTGTAGTGTGGTAGTGAAGGGTTAACCTTCTGTAGTGTGGTAGTGAAAGGTTAACCTTCTGTAGTGTGGTAGTGAAAGGTTAACCTTCTGTAGTGTGGTAGTGAAAGGGTCAACCTTCTATAATGTGGTAGTGAAAGGGTAACCTTCTGTAATGTGGTAGTGAAAGGTTAACCTTCTGTAGTGTGGTAGTGAAAGGTTAACCTTCTGTAGTGTGGTAGTGAAAGGGTCAACCTTCTGTAATGTGGTAGTGAAAGGGTAACCTTCTGTAGTGTGGTAGTGAAAGGGTCAACCTTCTGTAGTTGGTAGTGAAAGGTTAACCTTCTGTAGTGTGGTAGTGAAAGGTTAACCTTCTGTAGTGTGGTAGTGAAAGGTTAACCTTCTGTAGTGTGGTAGTGAAAGGTTAACCTTCTGTAGTGTGGTAGTGAAAGGTTAACCTTCTGTAGTGTGGTAGTGAAAGGGTCAACCTTCTGTAGTGTGGTAGTGAAAGGTTAACCTTCTGTAGTGTGGTAGTGAAAGGTTAACCTTATGTAGTGTGGTAGTGAAAGGTTAACCTTCTGTAGTGTGGTAGTGAAAGGGTCAACCTTCTGTAGTGTGGTAGTGAAAGGTTAACCTTCTGTAGTGTGGTAGTGAAAGGTTAACCTGCTGTAGTGTGGTAGTGAAAGGTTAACCTTCTGTAGTGTGGTAGTGAAAGGGTCAACCTTCTGTAGTGTGGTAGTGAAAGGTTAACCTTCTGTAGTGTGGTAGTGAAAGGTTAACCTTCTGTAGTGTGGTAGTGAAAGGTTAACCTTCTGTAGTGTGGTAGTGAAAGGTTAACCTTCTGTAGTGTGGTAGTGAAAGGTTAACCTTCTGTAGTGTGGTAGTGAAAGGTTAACCTTCTGTAGTGTGGTAGTGAAAGGTTAACCTTCTGTAGTGTGGTAGTGAAAGGTTAACCTTCTGTAGTGTGGTAGTGAAAGGTTAACCTTCTGTAGTGTGGCAGTGAAAGTGTTAACCTTCTGCAGTGTGGTAGTGAAAGTGTTAACCTTCTGCAGTGTGGTAGTGACAGGGTTAAGCAGCCTCTCCTCTCCCCCCCCTCTGCTCTCTCAGGTTGTGGCGCGAGACGATGACCAGGGTGCCAACGGTCAGCTCAGCTACATGCTCAGCGGCGGCAGCGACGAGGGCGGCGCCTTCAGCCTGTCCTCCAGCGGGCAGCTCAGCCTCACCCAGACCCTGGACCGCGAGGCGCAGGGCAGATACACCCTGCTCGTCACCGCCACCGACTCAGGTGAGGCGCTTAAAGATGCCTTGAAATTCAAATCAACCATCCGCATTTACTGTTTTGTTCATCCGTGATAAAAATGGTTCTGAATCAAGAAATCGTTTTCTTTTTCTCTTGAGTCTCTCGCGCTCCAACTGCTGTTCCTCATGTCTTGGCGTGTGATGCTCTAGTCTAGCTCGCTCTAGCTGGCAAGCAGGCCAAGAAGATGCTTAAAAGAACAGCGTTTAAAAGTGAATTGTATCCTTCGAGTGACATCTTTTTTTTTATCCACTTTTTCTCCCATTTTCTTTTTTTCTCCCATCCCAATTTCGTATCATCCAATTCAACCCTCCCCTGTCACGAACGCTGTTTCTTGCCTCCCACAAGCCGGCTGCAATGTGGACTAAGTCATACATAGCACAAGTCCCCTCCGGTACTCGAGGTAGCAGCCGTCGCATCTTTTCACCTGCACAGCTCGATCTTTCAGCGTCAGGGGTCTGCGCTTTGGAGGGGCGCCGCCCCCATCGCTTCTTGATTCTACTGTGCAGGCGCACCAACCGACCTGTAGGAGTCGCTGTCCACAACGTCCGATCCCCACCCCTCAGTTTCCCACCCCCTAATACTGCCAATGTGTATTAGTATGGACGACCAGCTAAACTGAAAACAATGTGGAGAGCTGGGCTCGAACCCAGCGTCTCCAGCATTGGTGGTGAGTGCCTTGCCCACTGCACCACCTAGCCGTCCTTTGAGTGACATCCTTGAAAATGAAAAATAGTGCTTGGAAAAGTACTTAAAAGTCCTTGAATTTCATTGTGCAATGTCTGTGGGAACCCTGGGAAATGTTTGAAAGGGGGACATAAAATTGGAATATTGGTTTTGCCTGGTTTCTGCGTGGACTTGGCGTCCTGACATGTTGTTTAGACTCTGGGGGGGAAATGACACATGTACTCTGGGGTTTTAAAGGCTCAGAATATGACTTCCCCCTTGATGAGGTCAGAATGGGAGGAATTAGCTTTGATTAATCAATTAGCTGTACTTTCTGGAGCCAGGAACACTGGTCACCTAATGTACCGCCCGGTTTGTAAGGAAATCATGGTCAGTGTTAAATGCAGTGTCTTCAATACCAGGCAGGAACTAAAATAAATAATAAGAGTTTTACACTAGTTTCTTTGCCAACACGTAACAAAGATGTTCCACAGTTCAAGGAAGTGGTATAAAATGGCGTTGTGTATTCCTGTGACTGAGGGCGGCCGGCTGTGCCGTGTTATAGTTTTATTAGGGATTGTACACGGCTTCAAAGGCGAGGTGCTCGTGTCCAAATGCGTACCATATTCAACGTTCAAATAACTGTCAATCATTCATCTCCTGTAAAAAGAGGGCGAGAGAGAGAGAGGGAGCGTATCTGGCGGGAGAGGGAGCGGCGGCCGTAAAGACAACACGCATCTGCCTCGCATCACGCGGGG
>NW_028174558.1:0-2000 GCF_963971535.1 Notolepis coatsorum
GACGCGGCGATGGCTTCCGCTGACGCAGAGGTGTAATTTGCATAAAGGGGCGTGTCTTCGTGTGTCAGTTAAAGGGGAAAAGGTGTGCGTGTGTGTGTGTGCGTGTGCGTGTGTGAGTGTGTGTGCGTGTGTGTGTGTGAGTGTGTGAGTGTGTGTGTGTGTGTGACTGTGTGAGGGTGTGTGCGTGCGTGCGTGCGTGCGTGGGTGTGTCAGTGTGTGTGTGCGTCGGGGGGACACACACGTTTGTTTGCATATGCATGACCTGGTTGCACGCGAGAAAACGAGAACCCCCCACCCTCCCTCTCTCTCTCTCTCTCTCTCATCTCTCTCTCTCTCTCTCTCTCTCTCTCTCTCTCTCTCTCTCTCTCTCTCTCTGTTTCTCTCACACATAAGGGAGAGAGAATACAGCTAGCAAGAGAGAGAGAAGAAAGGAAAAGAGACGTCATATACAGTAGTTTATGTATCATATTATAAATGATCTGATATGAGTGTGGTGGTGTTGTTGTTGTTGTTGTTGTTGTTGTTGTTGTTGTTGTTGTAGCTGTAACAAGTGTCAAATGAACATTGTTTATTATTATTATTATTAACACTTTGATCGCCATGGTTAAATTCATAATTTACCATCCCTCGCCATCTCTATTTGTCTATGGAGAAGTTCCCCTTCTTTGCAGGGCTATAACTTTTTAAATTGTATTGCTAAATTGACATTATTATGGCCCATTCAATGTCCTATATCTATTGTTCAGGGTGTAGCAACGTTATACTTTTTTCATTCACATATTCATACTAAAATATGGTCTAAGCCTGTGGAGCTTTTTTCCCTATTGTTAGGTTTTAGTGAGTTTTTCCTTACCTTCGCGTGGGGTATGTCTGGGAGTGCTTGCATTCTTTAATTTTTTTTTTATTTAAATTTTTTGCATTCATCTAAAAATGTTTGGACCTTATGGTGTTCTTGTTCTGTTCTTGACTTATTGTTATGTTTTCTTCTTGACTTATTTAAAGAAGACCTGTACGGCCCATGGGGACATTAACGTGTGTTGTCGGGCCTTATAAATAAATTTGATTTGATTTGATTTGATTTAAGTATGTTTTTATCATTTTCTGCAGCTTTCTCCAGAATGTGATTTATAGCTCCAAATGCATTATATTGATGATGAAATACAGTTTGATAGTGTAATGGGAATTATTAAAGGACAAACGATGAGCCGTTTACATTAATCATTCTGAGTCATTATTAATAATAATAGAAAGGTTTATTTAATAAAGAAAGTTCATGACAGCGTGGCCACGCTGCCAGGCCAGTCACCCGCCAGAGACAGACATGTTTACCCCCTAGCGTCTGACAGGGGACTGACCCAGAGGCTTGGTCAGACATACAATTGAATACATGAAA
The DNA here is from genome assembly GCF_963971535.1 of Notolepis coatsorum. Lineage (NCBI taxonomy): Eukaryota > Metazoa > Chordata > Actinopteri > Aulopiformes > Paralepididae > Notolepis > Notolepis coatsorum. The sequence goes on from NW_028174558.1 coordinate 1,394, forward strand.
TGACGTAGAAGAAAACAAAATGGCTGGTTAGAGAAATTAATAATACGACTATGTTATGGCTAAGCCTGGAAGGAAAACAGCGCTCCATCTTACAGTTCCCATGACCTTGGGTCATGGCTCTATGGCTGGTAGAAACAGCAACTTCGTTATGACTGAGGGAATGATAGAGTAATCTTAAAGAGACATACACACATTAACCAGTAAATCTGGTCGGACTGAAACTCAAGCTGTATGACATGATAAAACAACACAGATCCATAATGACATGATAATATTTCCACGACAGTTCCCTCCTCTTGATAATTATTAATCACAATCATTATCACTTCATAAAGACAACAAAAAATATTATCATCATTAAACTCAGCAAAAACTATTTTTATTATCTAAAAAACAGTCACTAGAGGGAGAACGAAATCAATGAATGATGACGGATGACAGGTAAACAGGTTGTCTCCAGCAAAACCCCTGTCTCGATGGTCGGGATTTCACAACACAGTGTCCCGGCTCTGGGCGCTCAAGGCCATACTTCACCCACCACCAAGCTGAAAAATTGAAATCACAAAAGAAAAAACAGGGCAGTACCTTGCAAGATAGACTGCGCTCA
>NW_028174557.1:0-12500 GCF_963971535.1 Notolepis coatsorum
ATTTGTGTGTATTAGTGTGTTTGTGTGTATTGTGTGTATTAGTGTATTTGTGTGTATTTGTGTATTTGTGTGTTTGTGTGTATTTGTGTGTGTGCATCTGTGTGTATTTGAGTGTGTTTGTGTGTATTTGTGTGTTTGTGTGTATTTGCGTATATGTGTGTATTTGTGTGTGTGTATTTGTCTGTGTGTTTGTGTGTATTTATGTGTCTATTTGTGTGTGCGTGTATTTGTGTGTGTATTTGTGTGTGAGTGTGTTTGTGTGTATTTGTGTGTGTATTTGTATTTGTGTGTCTGTGTGTGTGTGTGTGTGTGTGTGTGTGTGTGTGTGTGTTTGTGTGTGTGTGTGTGTGGGTACAGAGGTGTGTGTGTGTGTGTGGTACAGAAGTGTGAGTGTGTGTGTGTGTGTGTGTGTGTGTGTGTGTGTGTGTGTGTGTGTGTGTGTGTGTGTTTGTGTGTGTGTGTGTGTGTGTGGGTACAGAGGTGTGTGGGTACAGAGGTGTGTGTGTGTGTGTGTGTGTGTGTGTGTGTGTGTGTGTGTGTGTGTGTGTGTGTGTGTGTGTGTGTGTGTGTGTATGTGTGTGTGTGTGTGTGTGTGTGTGTGTGTGTGTGTGTGTGTGTGTGTGTGTGTGTGTGTGTGTGTGTGTGTGTGTGTGTGTGTGTGTGTGTGTGTGTGTGTGTGTGTGTGTGTGTGTGTGTGTGTGTGTGTGTGTCTGTGTGAACCCCAGTGTCCGGCGCTCGTCTAGGAGCCGAGGAGAATAGCTGACACAGCCCAGCGCTCCCATTGGTTAGTTTTCAGGAGCCATAACAAGTCTATGTTTGTACATTCTGACTACTGGAGGGAACAGGGGAGGACATGCTACACACACACACACACACACACACACACACACACACACACACACACACACACACACACACACACACACACACACACACACACACACACACACACACACAGACACACACGCGACAGGGCTGATAGCACTCCCTCAGTTGTGCTTTGTGATGGCTCGCTGTTAACGGAACACACTCCCATAAAGCAACCGGTTGAAAGGGAGACAGTAATGTTTGACTGGTCATCATGAAAGCGTAACACATGGCCGTTTGAAGGACGCTCTGGATAACAAGCTCTCTCTCTCTCTCTCTCTCTCTCTCTCTACGACCCTCTCAGGCCTGACAGTGGACTGACGTTCTCCTCTCACTGGTATCTATAGCTTCCTGAATGCGCACACCCCCATGCCTGCTCCCAGGGCCGCGTGGCGAGGCGGAAGGTAATAATGACGGCGTTATCGGTGGTGTTATCGGTGGTGTTATCGGTGGTGTTATCGGTGGTGTTATCGGTGGTGTTATCGGTGGTGTTATCGGTGGCGTTATCGGTGGTGTTATCGGTGGTGTTATCGGTGGTGTTATCGGTGGTGTTATCGGTGGTGTTATCGGTGGTGTTATCGGTGGCGTTATCGGTGGTGTTATCGGTGGTGTTATCGGTGGTGTTATCGGTGGTGTTATCGGTGGTGTTATCGGTGGCGCTCTCAGGCGTTGCGTCTTCGAACGAAAAGCATCGGTACGACCGTCTGGCGCGGACGCAGGGAGAGGGAAAATCCTAATTGTCCCTTTAAGTGCGTTCCCCTAACCGCGCGGAGCTGGAGGTGTGCAGCCGGGTAACGGCCATCTTAAATCACCGCCCGGGCCGCGGCCTTCATTAAAGCCATAATGCCAGGCTCTCCCTTTAATGGAACTGGAAGCCTGGCGAGGCTCCGGGTGTAAATTAAAGTGTAAGGCTTCGAGTTGGTGGAAAGATTCTCCCGGCTCTGACAGGTGCGGCCTGCATTAGCTGTAGTGCTGTTCTAGCAGTCAGTGGGAGAGCGCTCGTATTGATTTTAAGCGCTGTTGCACTTCCTATCTGAAAGGGAATGTGTATTACTAGAGCAAGGCACATCAATCACGCGCCGTTCCACCGCCATCCAACCCCCCCCCCCCCCCCCCCCCACCCTGAAATGATAAACAAACGGATTCAGACCCAAACAGAGAGGCAGACTGGGCCCCAGGCTGTTGTGTGAATAGGGAGGTGTAGTGGTTACGTCATTGTTGTTTCCGGCCGCAGTCGACCTCGCTTGGAAATTGCAATGTATTTCCAACGGACACATTTGTAAATTGTCTCGTCTTAAAACAAATAAAGCATGAACATTGGCACGGTGTACCTTTCTGTGCGTATTCATCCACAATCCATAAGCTCAACATGAAACAATTCGCGATTCATCGTAAAAAAAATATTACGTATCATTTTTAGTTCAACCATAAATGCTTAAACAATAATGCTAGTGATAGAAGGGAACTCATTTTGTGCCAAAAATGGAAAAGCTTGCCAATGTTCATGAGGCAGAATTGTTACAATAGCCGATAATAGATTTTCCCAAAGATAAATCCCTAAACGGTGGACCGCACGGGAAACTAAAGTGACGTCACCTCCCTATGAATGAATGAATGAATGAATGAATGAATGAATGAATGAATGAATGAATGAATGAATGAATGAATGAATGAATGCCTTTTATTTATATAGCACCCTTCACCGCACGAATGCACAGGGTGCTTTACACTACAGCATAACATATAAAACAAAAACAAACATTTGAAATAAATGACAACAACAACAACCAGCAGTTAAAAACAGTGAACCAAATAAAATAATAGAACAAATGTATTTTTAAATTAAATCATCAGTCAATAACTAGGACAAGAATGTAGCTGGTGTGAAGCTTGAGCCCCTCCTCCGAAAACAATCTGCGTAAATCGGTCTAATTCATCTCGTCTGGTTTCGTTCCGACGGGACGCCCCCCCCCCGTCTCTATTCAGGCCATGTCCCGCTCAGGCGTGTCACCTTGGTGGTCAAACAGCTGGCGTCAGCTCCTTGGACTCCCTCCGCTGGCTGCTGCTGGCCGCTCCTCGCCTGTCGGCGGCCTGCGTGTGTCAGAGGGGCTGTGGGCGTGATGTGGGGCGGAGTCCGGCTCCCTCTGCACCACCTGCTGCTTATCTCTGCTGCCCTGCCCCCGCGCTGCCCCCCTGACCCTGCTGCTACACCCTGCTACACACCCTGCTACACACCCTGCTACACACCCTGCTACACACTGCTACACACCCTGCTACACACCCTGCTACACACCCTGCTACACACCCTGCTACACACTGCTACACACCCTGCTACACACCCTGCTACACACCCTGCTACACACTGCTACACACCCTGCTACACCCTGCTACACACCCTGCTACACACTGCTAACACCCTGCTACACACCCTGCTACACACCCTGCTACACACTGCTACACACCCTGCTACACACTGCTACACACCCTGCTACACACTGCTACACACCCTGCTACACACTGCTACACACTGCTACACACCCTGCTACACACTGATACACACCCTGCTACACACTGCTACACACACTGCTACACACCCTGCTACACACTGATACACACCCTGCTACACACCCTGCTACACACCCTGCTACACACTGATACACACCCTGCTACACACCCTGCTACACACCCTGCTACACACTGCTACACACCCTGCTACACACCCTGCTACACACTGCTACACACCCTGCTACACACTGCTACACACCCTGCTACACACTGCTACACACCCTGCTACACCCTGCTACACACTGCTACACACCCTGCTACACACTGATACACACACTGCTACACACTGCTACACACCCTGCTACACCCTGCTACACCCTGCTACACACCCTGCTACACACTGCTACACACTGCTACACACCCTGCTACACACCCTGCTACACACTGCTACACACTGCTACACACTGATACACACTGCTACACACCCTGCTACACACCCTGCTACACACCCTGCTACACACCCTGCTACACACTGCTACACACCCTGCTACACACCCTGCTACACACACTGCTACACACCCTGCTACACACCCTGCTACACACACTGCTACACACCCTGCTACACACCCTGCTACACACCCTGCTACACACCCTGCTACACACTGATACACACTGCTACACACTGCTACACACCCTGCTACACACCCTGCTACACACTGCTACACACCCTGCTACACACCCTGCTACACACCCTGCTACACACTGCTACACACCCTGCTACACACCCTGCTACACACTGCTACACACCCTGCTACACACCCTGCTACACACTGCTACACACTGCTACACACACTGCTACACACTGCTACACACCCTGCTACACACCCTGCTACACACACTGCTACACACCCTGCTACACACTGCTACACACTGCTACACACCCTGCTACACACTGCTACACACCCTGCTACACACCCTGCTACACACCCTGCTACACACCCTGCTACACACCCTGCTACACCCTGCTACACACTGATACACACCCCAGGTGGTAAGAGCCGGCAACTGCACCTCCTCATCCATCACGCTCAACATAGGGGCCCCCCAGGGCTGTGTTCTGAGCCCCCTCCTCTACTCCCTGTACACACATGACTGCGTAGCACAGCGGAACAACAACACCATCATCAAATTTGCTGATGACACAGTAGTGGTGGGCCTGATCTCTGCCAACGACGAAAGGGCCTACCTGGAAGAGGTAGAGAACCTGTCACAGTGGTGTCAGGAGAACTGCCTCTCCCTGAACGTCAGCAAAACAAAAGAGATGATTGTGGACTTCAGGAGGTCGGGGGTCAAGGACTACAGCCCCCTCAGCATCGACGGGGCACCGGTTGAGAGAGTGAACAGTTTCAAGTACCTCGGAGCCCACATATCCGAGGACTTGACATGGACCACACACATTGACAGTGTAGTGAAGAAGGCACGACAACGCCTCTACTTCCTCAGGCGCCTAAGGAAGTTCCAAGTCAGTCAGAAGATCCTTAGGAACTTCTACTCATGTACAATAGAGAGCATCCTGACCGGCAACATCACCTCCTGGTTTGGGGAATAGCACTGCACAAGACCGTAGCAGACTACAAAGAGTGACACGTCTTCAGCCGAACGCACATTGGAGGGGGGCTTCCCACCCTCCAGAACATTTACTACAAGCGGTGCAAGGGGAAGGCTAAGAGAATTATTAAGGACTCGAGCCACCCGAACAACTGCCTCTTTGAACTGCTGCGGTCAGGCAAGCGATACCGGAGTCTTAAGGCGAGCACAGAAAGACTCAGAAGAAGCTTCTATCCCCAGGCATCAGGCTGCTAAACGAACAATAATCGCTAAACGAACAATAATCACTATGCAACAACCATCAATGCACACAGCACTCACACCCACACGCACACACTCACTCAAACAAACAACACACTGCAGCACCCACTCTCCACACTTTAGATCACACAAACACACTTACACTTTATATTTATTGATAAAGGATTTGCACTACAACTCGTACACCTACTGTGAATTGTACCTAAATTGCACCTCGTCCCATTTCTCCATTTCTGCCTTGCACTATATAGTATTGTATATAGTATTGTATATTAGTACACTCGTCCCATTTCTCCATTTCTGCCTTGCACTATATAGTATTGTATATAGTATTGTATATTAGTACACTGCACAGTATTGTATATTGTATGGTAACTACGTCTATTCTGCATCGAACATTGTACATATGTCTAAACTGAACACTGTGACCTTTTTTTTACTTCTAATTTTACTATGTTTTTATTTCATACTTATCTTGTCTTGCACAGTCTCTGGAGCGCAACAGTAAGAAGCATTTTGTACAAAAGTATTCTGTACTTCTGTATGACAACTATTAAAGAAACTTGAAACTTGAAACCTGCTACACACCCTGCTACACACCCTGCTACACCCTGCTACACACTGATACACACTCTGCTACACACCCTGCTACACACTGATACACACTCTGCTACACACCCTGCTACACACCCTGCTACACACCCTGCTACACCCTGCTACACACTGATACACACTCTGCTACACACCCTGCTACACACTGATACACACTCTGCTACACACCCTGCTACACACCCTGCTACACACTGCTACACACCCTGCTACACACCCTGCTACACACTGATACACACTGCTACACACCCTGCTACACACTGCTACACACCCTGCTACACACCCTGCTACACACTGATACACACCCTGCTACACACTGCTACACACCCTGCTACACACTGCTACACACCCTGCTACACACCCTGCTACACACCCTGCTACACACCCTGCTACACACTGCTACACACCCTGCTACACACCCTGCTACACACTGCTACACACCCTGCTACACACCCTGCTACACACCCTGCTAAACACTGCTACACACCCTGCTACACACCCTGCTACACACCCTGCTACACACCCTGCTACACACACTGATACACACCCTGCTACACACCCTTCTACACACTGCTACACACCCTGCTACACACTGCTACACATCCTGTTACACACTGCTACACACCCTGCTACACACTGCTACACACCCTGCTACACACTGCTACACACCCTGCTACACACTGATACACACTCTGCTACACACTGTTACACACTCTGCTACACACCCTGCTACACACCCTGCTACACACCCTGCTACACACTGATACACACCCTGCTACACACCCTGCTACACACCCTGATACACACTGATACACACCCTACTACACACTCTGCTACACACTGCTACACACGGTTACACACCCTGCTACACACACTGTTACACACACTGTTACACACTGATACACACTCTGCTACACACCCTGCTACACACACTGCTACACACCCTGCTACACACCCTGCTACACACCCTGCTACACACCCTGATATACACAACCTGCTACACACCCTGCTACACACACCCTGCTACACAACCTGCTACACACCCTGATATACACACCCTGATATACACAACCTGCTACACACCCTGCTACACACACCCTGCTACACAACCTGCTACACACACCCTGCTACACAACCTGCTACACACACCCTGCTACACACCCTGATATACACCCTGCTACACACACTGCTACACACCCTGCTACACACCCTGCTACACACACTGATACACACCCTGCTACACACACTGATACACACCCTGCTACACACACCCTGCTACACACACCCTGCTACACAACCTGCTACACACCCTGCTACACACACCCTGATATACACACCCTGCTACACACCCTGCTACACAACCTGCTACACACACTGCTACACACACTGCTACACACACTGATACACACCCTGCTACACACACCCTGCTACACACACCCTGCTACACAACCTGCTACACACCCTGCTACACACACCCTGATATACACACCCTGCTACACACCCTGCTACACAACCTGCTACACACACCCTGATATACACAACCTGCTACACACCCTGCTACACACCCTGCTACACACCCTGCTACACACCCTGCTACACACACCCTGCTACACACTGCTACACACACACCCTGCTACACACCCTGCTACACACCCTGCTACACACTCTGCTACACACCATGTTACACACCCTGCTACACACCCTGCTACACACCCTGCTACACACACCCTGCTACACACCCTGCTACACACCCTGCTACACACCCTGCTACACACCCTGCTACACACCCTGCTACACACACACCCTGCTACACACCCTGCTACACACACACCCTGCTACACACCATGTTACACTCTGCTACACACCCTGCTACACACCCTGTTACACACTATGTTACACACTCTGCTACACACCCTGCTACACACCCTGCTACACCCTGCTACACACTGATACACACTGTTACACACCCTGCTACACACTGATACACACCCTGCTACACACCCTGCTACACACCCTGCTACACACCCTGCTACACACTGATACACACCCTGCTACACACCCTGCTACACACCCTGCTACACACCCTGCTACACACCCTGCTACACACTGATACACACCCTGCTACACACCCTGCTACACACTCTGCTACACACTCTGCTACACACCCTGCTACACACTGTTACACACACTGCTACACACCCTGTTACACACTCTGCTACACACCCTGCTACACACCCTGCTACACACTGTTACACACACTGTTACACACCCTGCTACACACCCTGCTACACACCCTGCTACACACCCTGCTACACACCCTGCTACACACACTGCTACACACTGCTACACACCCTGCTACACACACTGTTACACACCCTGCTACACACACTGCTACACACACTGATACACACCCTGCTACACACTGTTACACACACTGTTACACAACCTGCTACACACCCTGCTACACACCCTGCTACACACCCTGCTACACACACTGCTACACACACTGCTACACACCCTGCTACACACCCTGATACACACACTGATACACACCCTGCTACACACACTGCTACACACACTGCTACACACACTGCTACACACCCTGCTACACACACTGCTACACACTGCTACACACCCTGCTACACACACTGCTACACACACTGATACACACCCTGCTACACACACTGCTACACACACTGCTACACACTGCTACACACCCTGCTACACACACTGCTACACACTCTGTTACACACCCTGCTACACCCTGTTACACACAACCTGCTACACACTCTGTTACACACCCTGCTACACCCTGTTACACACAACCTGCTACACACTCTGTTACACACAACCTGCTACACACACTGCTACACACCCTGCTACACACACTGCTACACACTCTGTTACACACCCTGCTACACCCTGTTACACACAACCTGCTACACACTCTGTTACACACCCTGCTACACCCTGTTACACACAACCTGCTACACACTCTGTTACACACCCTGCTACACCCTGTTACACACAACCTGCTACACACACCCTGCTACACACACCCTGCTACACACCCTGATATACACAACCTGCTACACACACCCTGCTACACACCCTGCTACACCCTGTTACACACAACCTGCTACACACACCCTGCTACACCCTGTTACACACAACCTGCTACACACACCCTGCTACACAACCTGCTACACACACCCTGATAATCACAACCTGCTACACACACCCTGCTACACACCCTGCTACACACACCCTGATATACACACCCTGCTACACACCCTGCTACACACCCTGCTACACACCCTGCTACACACACACCCTGCTACACACACACCCTGCTACACACCCTGCTACACACTGCTACACACCCTGCTACACACTGATACACACTGATACACTCTGCTACACACCCTGCTACACACTGATACACACTGCTACACACCCTGCTACACACCCTGCTACACACACTGCTACACACCCTGCTACACACCCTGCTACACACCCTGCTACACACACTGCTACACACCCTGCTACACACCCTGCTACACACACACCCTGCTACACACACACCCTGCTACACACCCTGCTACACACTGCTACACACCCTGCTACACACTGATACACACTGCTACACTCTGCTACACACCCTGCTACACACTGATACACACTGCTACACACCCTGCTACACACCCTGCTACACACACTGCTACACACCCTGCTACACACCCTGCTACACACCCTGCTACACACACTGCTACACACCCTGCTACACACCCTGCTACACACACTGCTACACACCCTGCTACACACCCTGCTACACACCCTGCTACACACCATGTTACACACTGCTAGCTACACACCCTGCTACACACCCTGCTACACACCATGTTACACACCCTGCTACACACTCTGCTACACACTCTGCTACACACCCTGCTACACACCCTGCTACACACCCTGCTACGCACTCTGCTACACACTCTGCTACACACACTGCTACACACCCTGCTACACACACTGCTACACACTCTGTTACACACCCTGCTACACACCCTGCTACACACTGATACACACTGCTACACACCCTGCTACACACCCTGCTACACACCCTGCTACACACACTGCTACACACCCTGCTACACACCCTGCTACACACCCTGCTACACACCCTGCTACACACCATGTTACACACTGCTAGCTACACACCCTGCTACACACCCTGCTACACACCATGTTACACACCCTGCTACACACTCTGCTACACACTCTGCTACACACCCTGCTACACACCCTGCTACACACCCTGCTACGCACTCTGCTACACACTCTGCTACACACACTGCTACACACCCTGCTACACACACTGCTACACACTCTGTTACACACCCTGCTACACCCTGTTACACACAACCTGCTACACACTCTGTTACACACCCTGCTACACCCTGTTACACACAACCTGCTACACACTCTGTTACACACCCTGCTACACCCTGTTACACACAACCTGCTACACACACCCTGCTACACACCCTGCTACACACACCCTGATATACACAACCTGCTACACACACCCTGCTACACACCCTGCTACACCCTGTTACACACAACCTGCTACACACACCCTGCTACACCCTGTTACACACAACCTGCTACACACACCCTGCTACACAACCTGCTACACACACCCTGATATACACAACCTGCTACACACACCCTGCTACACACCCTGCTACACACACCCTGATATACACACCCTGCTACACACCCTGCTACACACCCTGCTACACACCCTGCTACACACACACCCTGCTACACACACACCCTGCTACACACCCTGCTACACACTGCTACACACCCTGCTACACACTGATACACACTGATACACTCTGCTACACACCCTGCTACACACTGATACACACTGCTACACACCCTGCTACACACCCTGCTACACACACTGCTACACACCCTGCTACACCCTGCTACACACTGCTACACACCCTGCTACACACCCTGCTACACACCCTGCTACACACTGCTACACACCCTGCTACACACCCTGCTACACCCTGCTACACACCCTGCTACACACCCTGCTACACACTGCTACACACCCTGCTACACACCCTGCTACACACCCTGCTACACACTGCTACACACCCTGCTACACACCCTGCTACACCCTGCTACACACTGCTACACACCCTGCTACACACCCTGCTACACCCTGCTACACACTGCTACACACCCTGCTACACCCTGCTACACACTGCTACACACCCTGCTACACACTGCTACACACTGCTACACACCCTGCTACACACCCTGCTACACACCCTGCTACACACCCTGCTACACACCCTGCTACACACCCTGCTACACCCTGCTACACACTGCTACACACCCTGCTACACACCCTGCTACACACCCTGCTACACACTGCTACACACCCTGCTACACACCATGTTACACACTGCTACACACCCTGCTACACACCCTGCTACACACCCTGCTACACACCCTGCTACACCCTGCTACACACCCTGCTACACACCCTGCTACACACTGCTACACACCCTGCTACACACCCTGCTACACACCCTGCTACACACTGCTACACACCCTGCTACACACCATGTTACACACTGCTACACACCCTGCTACACACCCTGCTACACACTGCTACACACCCTGCTACACACCCTGCTACACACCCTGCTACACCCTGCTACACACCCTGCTACACACCCTGCTACACACTGATACACACCCTGCTACACTCTGCTACACACCCTGCTACACACTGCTACACACCCTGCTACACACTGCTACACACCCTGCTACACCCTGCTACACACCCTGCTACACACTGCTACACACCCTGCTACACACTGCTACACACTGCTACACACCCTGCTACACACCCTGCTACACCCTGCTACACACCCTGCTACACACCCTGCTACACACCCTGCTACACCCTGCTACACACCCTGCTACACACTGCTACACACTGCTACACACCCTGCTACACACCCTGCTACACACTGATACACACCCTGCTACACACCCTGCTACACACTGCTACACACCCTGCTACACACCCCTGCTACACACTGATACACACTGCTACACACCCTGCTACACACTGCTACACACCCTGCTACACACTGCTACACACCCTGCTACACACTGCTACACACCCTGCTACACACTGCTACACACCCTGCTACACACCCTGCTACACACCCTGCTACACACCCTGCTACACACCCTGCTACACACACACCCTGCTACACACCCTGCTACACACCCTGCTACACACCCTGCTACACACCCTGCTACACACCCTGCTACACACCCTGCTACACCCTGCTACACACCCTGCTACACACTGCTACACACCCTGCTACACACCCTGCTGCACACTGCTACACACCCTGCTACACACCCTGCTACACACCCTGCTACACACTCTGCTACACCCTGCTACACACCCTGCTACACACCCTGCTGCACACCCTGCTACACACCCTGCTACACACCCTGCTACACACCCTGCTACACACCCTGCTACACACCCTGGCAGGACAGCATTAGCCTGCTCAGCCCCACGCTGCACACAGGGCAGCCCA
>NW_028174557.1:15000-20000 GCF_963971535.1 Notolepis coatsorum
GGGGGGGGCGGGGGGGAGGAGGGGTTACATGTAATGGCTGGGTGTTTGACAGTGTCAATGCTTACATTAAAGAGACTGACCAGGCCAAGCATGTCAATCCCAGAGCTGTCCAACTCGGATGAGATTAGACAAAGCTATAGTCAAACAAGAGAGCCGTCCGCCGGTGTCAGATGTGGAGCGAGGAGGCAAACACGGAGACAGATAGATTATACCGCTAAAGCTGATACTGTCGCGGTGGAAAATGACAGAACGGGTTGACGTGCAATTTTGGCGTGTCAAAATCCTGTTGATAAGGCAAGGAGAATGGGTTTTTGATTGCCAAATGCCCCCCCCCCCCCCCCCCCCCCCCCCCCCCGGCCTACTTATCTGAATGTATTTATATCATAAAATCATCATTACGCTATAGCACCGTTTTCCAACCCTGAAACATTATTTCCCCCAAACATTACAGTAGCTCTTGGCATTTCGTTCCTAATGTAGGTGCATCATCCCCTGACCCGGTAAGAACAGCGCCAGCTCCAACAGAATCACCCACTGAGTGGCGAACGAACGTGCAGACGGATAGAATAACATTAGCATAATAACATCCACAGCAGCAGACACTGCGTCGCTCGCTGCACGTTGTGTTAATTGACTTGCTAAAAGGCAATTATTATTAGTCAACATTAATATTCTATCGTTTATCTGAGAAATGTGCAAACTTTTTTTTTAAACTGCCATCAGCATCTTGTAATATTAAACACCCTACACTGCACTTGAAGACATTTGGGTTTTTCCTCCAAGAAAATACATGTAAATCTGAAAATGGAAATATGAGCTTGTGTGGAATGTATAGGGCTGACCTCGATTAGTCGGATAGTCGACGAATCGATTAAAGGGAATCATTCTTTTTTTTTGTATCATTCTTTCCAAAAGCAAAGAGGCAAAAAGGCTAACGCTAATGGCGCACATATACCAGCGAGGCTAACTGCCTGAGACAACGGGCACAGAGGCACTGAAAGAGGATTTCACCCACTAGACATATATCAAGATGTATCCATCAGTGGACCAATGGCATGCGTTGGCAGAGGACAAGAAGCCTTCAGTCGACTCCTTCAGACATTAAACACCCCCACAGCCCAAATGGAATGACCCCCCCCCACCCCCATCGACTATACAAATCCTTAGTCGGGGACAGGCCTAGTGGAATGTAAGGAATGTAATACCTGCTGCATGGCTGCACATCTAAACATTTCCTTTTTGGCGGGAACGCGACTCTTACCTTGTTTTAGGGGACGTCGTTAGCCATTCTTCATGCTTTTCAAATGTTATCAAGTAAGCTGCAATCTCCTGTGAAGAAGAGAGGAGAGAGAAGAGAGGGGGGGGGAGAGAGAGAGAGAGAGGCTTAGATATGTCATCTTTAATCACTGTTGGCTTGTGTTTATAACACGTCTGTGAGAGACTGCTTCATTAATATTCAGACGGTCCCAAGCAGCAGCAGCAGCCAGACACGCAGCGAGAGGAGGAGGCTGGCAGAACCGGGGCAGAGAGAGAGGAGGAGGCTGGCATAGCCGGGGCAGAGAGAGAGGAGGAGGCTGGCAGAGAGAGAGGAGGAGGCTGGCAAAGCCGGGGCAGAGAGAGAGGCCCGGCCAGGTAGAAATGAAAGATTGGTAAAACGGTAAGACAAGGGGGTGGAACAGCGGCTGAGGTCACATCATCTTGGTTAAGAAGGCTTTGATCAAAAACTCTTCTCTCTGAAGACTCCGAGCCACTCCAGAGGGAGACTTGACACCTCCTTTTTTTTGGAGGGAGCGTATTTTACCATTTTCTTTTTGGTCCCATCCTCCTCCCAGATCCCTCTGATCTGCCCCTCGACTCTCTGCAGGATCAATCCCTCCTTAACCTTTAACCACCGCGGGCGGCGGCTGAGGCTGAGGATGGGGGGGGGCAACGTTTTATTGTTTTCGCTCCCAAAATCTGTTAGCTCAACAGATCAATCGAGGTCAACTTTCTTTATATAGCACATTTAAAACCAACCGAAGTTGCACCGAAGTGCTTTACAATATAAAAAACGGAGAAATACTAAAAATCCAAAATACAGTATACACAAAATCAAAAGCTACAATACATTAAAAACAATCACGACACGACCGGGGGATGTATGGCTTTACCAAGCCTCAAAACGCCAATGAAAACAGGTGAGTCTTTAGCTGAGCTTTGAAAACTCTCTAGGGTCTGGGCAGCAGACCTCATTTGCAGTGGAAAACTGTTCCACAATTTAGGGGCAGCCACCGCAAAAGCTCGGCCACCTTTTGTTTTTAGCCTAGACCTCAGCTCAGGACATCTAAAAGTAGTTTGTTTGCTGACCTCAGTGCTCTAGCAGGGGTACAGACATGGAGGAGTTCAGCTAGGTACTGATGGACCATTTAATGCCTTGAACACAAACAGCAATTTTGAAATCAATCCTGAAGCGAACAGGGAGCCAGTGCAGCAGGGAAGCCAGCACTGGTTTGATGTGTTACACACACACAAGCTACAGTAAACAGACAAGTTATAACCAGCAAACGTTGTATTACTTAGACCTCAAAGGTAATGTTAGGTAATATGATAACAAAGTCATTAAAGGTGCTGTATAAGTGGTATTTTCTTTGTTCAAATAATTGGTCTACATGTTGAAATAATAGATCTACATTCCGACAGCCATCACTGTGATACAGAGATGTTTGGTCAGTAAACATGGGTCTCCCTCCTCAGTCCCTCCTGCTCTCCAGTAAACAGAAAATAAATGTTCCGGTATCCCGTTCCCACTTTATCCAATCAGGAGAGAGAACTCCACACTGCCAAAATGGTCTGACAAAAATAAGGGGGAAAAAAACAAAAGATGTGCTTGAAACAAGTCAAATAATCTGCCAGCAATTTTGGCTTGGCAAGATTTATTGAAATAAGTACAACAATATCTAGGGTTCTCTCTCAGTTTACTGCAGTAAAGTAGAGGGACTGGGATACCCATGTTACTGACCAAACACTCTATATCAGTGATGGATGGAATGTAGAACTACTGTATTTAACACTTATTTTAACAAGAAAATACCACTTACAGCTCCTTTTAATACCCATAACATCTGACCGCTACGCCGCTGATTCCACACCAATCGTGTGTAAAGTAAACACAGTTGGTGTAAACGACCAGGAGAAGTGCTCGTCTTCATGCCTGAATCCCATCTTCTCATAATATCTCAAGACAAACTCAGCGAGGCAGCAACGTTACAAATATTATACACAAATTAACACAATCAGCCAACCTAACATTACCTGAGGGGTCGCATTCGTTATGAATGAATGAATGAATGAATGATCATTACATTTATATAGCGCTTTTCTAGACACTCAAAGCGCTCCCCACAATGTAGGGTGGAAATTGCCTCCTTCTCCACCACTGTGTAGCACCCAACCTTGGGCTACGCAGGCTCAATGTCTGCCATGATGACACTGGCACCCGGCACACATCACACTACTATACAATGGCTCAACGGCTCAGGAGACAGGGGTTGATATCAGCCAATTAAGGGGAAGGGATGATTAGGTGGCCTTGATGTCAGAGACCTGATTGGGAATTTGACCAGGAACGTCGGGGAACCACCTATACTCTTTGCGATAGACGTCCTGGGTTCTTTAACGATGAGATTCAGTCAGGACCTCGGTTTAGTGTTACATGTTCACCACATCTAGCGAACCCCAAAATGAGCCGCTTTGAATCCTGTAATCATTCATCATATATTAACGTCACTTGTCAGCGTACTGTATGCCTTCGTACAATTTTCCTTTCAGTAAAGCAAATAATCATCCCTTGATCCAGAAGTAATCCAGTTGGACAGACGACAGATTTGTACTCCAGCAGTTAAATTGCAACTTGTCTTGCAGTGTGTCTTTGCGACCGGATTGTCTAACTGGATATCCTGGATGTGTTAGTCTATCTATAGATCCTGGATGTGTTAGTCTATCTATAGATCCTGGATGTGTTAGTCTATCTATAGATCATGGATGTGTTAGTCTATCTATAGATCCTGGATGTGTTAGTCTATCATGAATGTGTTAGTCTATCTGGATATCCTGGATGTGCGCTCACTGATATGCTCTGACTGCTACGTACTTGAATTAGAATAATTGTATGTGCAAATTAAATTAAATTAAATGTGTAGCCTACCCATAAGAGCTTGTACATCCTGCTTCATCATCATCATCATCATCATCATTGTACAAGAGCTTCATCCTGTTTTCAAGGAATTCCAGAGGCCTTGACTTTTTTTGGTAAAAAAAAAATCAAGCACCTCAAGCACTTCAAGGACCTTGTGTGAACCCTGCATTCAGTACTGTGCTCTCCAGGCGCCGCCTGCCACGTCAGACTGAGAGTGAAGGAGATCAGGACGAGCGAGGGGGTGGGGGCACACCCAGACATGTCCCCACCAAACTAATGGGCAGAAATAAACACGCCGCCATGTGGATGTTGCCAGACAACCTAATGATTACCAGTGACAGCCAGCGATTCATTCTTCAGCGTGAGGATGAGCACAACAACAATAATATCATGATGTCAGCCCGGCTCAGGAAGTCAAAGAGAGCCGGACACAGAGGACAGGACCTGCTGCTGCTGCCGTGGTGCACGTTGTGATCTCCTCACTCTGGAGATCTGCATTCACCATCTGGGAGTCAGAGTGACAACCATGTGTGTTGTTACTGAAACTGTAGCTACTGTATAGCCTGCACACACTACAATGTATGAGGTATATCATGCCTGTTAGGTTACCTTGTGTATACTGCACCTTGTGTATACTGTACCTTGTGTATACTGCACCTTGTGTATACTGCACCTTGTGTATACTGCACCTTGTGTATACTGCACCTTGTGTATACTGCACCTTGTGTATAATGTGCATGTCTTGTGTATACTGCACCTGTGTATACTGCACCTTGTCTATACTGCACCTTGTGTATACTGCACCTTGTGTATACTGCACCTTGTA
>NW_028174556.1:0-13084 GCF_963971535.1 Notolepis coatsorum
GAACCGGGAACCTCCGGATTGCCAGACGACTGCTCTACCTACCCCCCCCCCCCCCCAAGTAGCAGACATTATTTCCCGCCCATAAACAAATCGCTACGTTTCAAAGGAACACACCAACAGTATGGGAAATGTGCTTCCTGTCTTCTCCAGAGTCAGACATAGATAACAATTTCCTCTCCCTGTGCGTTCAGTGGAAAGCTTTCCGGCTGCACGCTAGCCTAGCTTAGCACAAATGAATGAAGTGCGGATGAGGGAGTGGCTAACCTGGCTTAAAACTCCGGTGAGATAGCCTAGGGCTATCGGTTTCTCATCCACACTTCCATTAATTTGTGCTAAGCTGGGCTAGCATGCAGCCGGATAGCTTTCCACTGAACGCACAAAGAGAGGAAATCTGTATCTATTTTCTTGTCTGACTCTGGAGAAGACAGCAAGCGAATTTCCTATAATATTGACTTGTTCCTTAAAGTATTCTACTTCTCTCTCTCCCCCTCTCCTCTCTCTCTCTCTCTCTCTCTCTCCATTTATCTCACACTTCCTCCCACACACGCGCACACACTACACAAGACACTCTCTCTCTCTCTCTCTCTCTCTCTCTCTCTCTCTCTCTCTCTCTCTCTCCATTTATCTCACACTTCCTCCCACACATGCGCACACACTACACAAGACACTCTCTCTCTCTCTCTCTCTCTCTCTCTCTCTCTCTCTCTCTCTCTCCATTTATCTCACACTTCCTCCCACACACGCGCACACACTACACAAGACACTCTCTCTCTCTCTCTCCATTTCTCTCACACTTCCTCCCACACACGCGCACACACTACACAAGAACACTCTCTCTCTCTCTCTCTTCATTTATCTCACACTTCCTCCCACACACGCGCACACACTACACAAGACACTCTCTCTCTCTCTCTCTCTCTCTCTCTCTCTCTTCATTTCTCTCACACTTCCTCCCACACACGCGCACACACTACACAAGACAACACAATCACATGATCATAATAAGCAAGCAAACATGTTCAAAGCCACAACCTTTATGTCCCCCGCTTCACAAATTGCACTACTTCACTGGCTGGATCAATCCCCTTTGATCTCCGCCAATGCAGGAAATTAATTGCCATTCAGCTAACGAGGGGGAGACACCCCTCATAGTGCAGGGAGATATTTTCAAATGGTGGCAGAATTCTGCTAAAATTAAGTTGACCTCTTTGGCGGCATGTCTGTGTGTGTGTGTGTGTGTGTGTGTGTGTGTGTGTGTGTGTGTGTGTGTGTGTGTGTGTGTGTGTGTGTGTGTGTGTGTGTGTGTGTGTGTGTGTGTGTGTGTGTGTGTGTGTGTGTGTGTGTGTGTGTGTGTGTGTGTGTGTGTGTGTGTGTGTGTGTGTGTGTGTGTGTGTGTGTGTGTGTGTGTGTGTGTGTGTGTGTGTGTGTGTGTGTGTGTGTGTGTGTGTGTGTGTGTGTGTGTCATCCATGTGTGTATGTAACTTTGGTTGCCATTGCCAATTTGGGCACGAATGTATCAGAATAACCCACAATGTACAAGTGCACTGATAATATTTGTGTCCTTTAAACATTGTCTTTATGTGGACATAAATAAAGATTCTAAATGTGTGTGTGTGTGTGTGTGTGTGTGTGTGTGTGTGTGTGTGTGTGTGTGTGTGTGTGTGTGTGTGTGTGTGTGTGTGCGTGCGTGCGTGTGTGTGTGTGTGTGTGTGTGTTTCCATGTGCCTGTGTTTGTGTGCGTGTGTGTCCACCTGATACACGCGCCCCCCACACACATCACGCGTGGATATAGTCGCACACGGTAACACACACACCCGCGCAACTCACACACAGACACGGGCGCACAAACACACATACTCTAGTCTAGACGCACGTGCACGCGCTCGCACAGCTCCCGCTCGCGCTCGGGGGCCTGAGGATGCGGGGACGGAGTTTCGCGCGTGGAGCTTTTCGAAAGGGAACGGGGCCATAGGCGTTATTTAGACGGTCTGAAGATCACGCCGAGGTGAATCTGTCCTTCTGATCCACGGAGGAGAGAGGGAGAGAGAGAGGGAGGAGAAGAGAGGGAGGAGAAGAGAGGAGAAGAAGAGAGGAGAAGGGAGGCAGAGGAAACGGGAAGTGAGGGAGAGTTAGAGTAGAGGGAGAGAGAGAGAGTGTTAGGGCAACAGCGGCGGAGCCCAATAGCAGAACACAGGAAGAGAGAGAATGGAGCGTTTCAGGTTGGTTTTAATATAATTAATAGTGGGGCACCAAGCAGACAGGTATGAATGTACAGGAATGTACAATAGGTGCGAGCAGGTGCACTCCTCGTGCAGCACAGGGACGTCCAGGTGGGTGGTGTCTCGGGAGACAGCGTAGCTCGGGAGCGGTGGTCCTGGGCACAGGGAGAACAAAGGTTAGGACAAGGCAGGCAATAGGGACAGAGCAGCAAGGCTAGTGTGCGTCGTCGTACCTATAGGTTGTTAGGATGACACTGCGACGAGGGACGACAGGATCCGTGGGTTGAAGTAGGGGTTGTTTGATGAGGGAATCCGTCACAGCCGCGCTGATTGATGTCCCTCTGGCAGCGTGGGAATGCTGGGGTCGGATGCGGCCCATATAAGGGTGTGAAAGGAGGAGGGAAGATCAGGCCGTGATTATGACAGAGAGACGATGGAAAGGAGAGGGAGGAGAAGAGAGGAGGAGAAGAGAGGAGAAGGGAGGCCGAGGAAACAGGAAGTGAGGGAGAGTTAGAGTAGAGGGAGGAGGACGATGAGGAGAGAGAGAGGTCCTTGAAGTGCTTAAATTGCTTGATTTAAAAAAAGACAAAAGTCAAGGCTTGGAATTTCATGAAAACAGCAACATTTTTAACGAGGTGCTTAAAAAAGTCATTGAAATTCAAATCAACCATTCGCATTGAATGTTTTGTTCATCCATCATCAAATTGTTCTGAATCAAGAAATCTTTTTTTTTGTTCTGTTTTAATAACATCTGACGAGTCGCTGTCTCTCTGCTTGTCCTCATTTCTTCGCGTGTGGTGCCCTAGCTGGCAGCAGGCCAAGAAGATGCTTAAAAAAAACAGCACTTAAAAGTGAATTGTATCCTTCGGGTGACATCCTTGAAAATGAAAAACAGTGCTTGGAAAAGTACTTAAAAGTCCTTGAATTAAATGTTGCAATGTCTGTGGGAACCCTGGAGAGAGAGAGAGAGAGAGAGAGAGGGAGAGAGAGAGAGAGAGAGAGGGAGAGAGAGAGAGAGAGAGAGAGAGGGAGGGAGAGAGAGAGAGAGAGAGGGAGAGGGAGAGGGGTGGGTGGGTCATTAGAGGGTGTGTTGAGGCTTTAGGTTTTAAAGGAGTCAAGTAGTCTCGCGTTTCTTTTGCGCTCCTGCGCTCTGCCAATTAGACTGAGCCGCCCAGCTTAGAGATCCAAGTGGTTAAATCAATTTAGCTAATTCACTGCATACCTCCAGCTGAGTTCTAACTGGGTGCATTAGACGAAACACAAACGACTCTGTCAAAATCGTCACGTGGTGTCAACCCCATTTTCATCAAATTTCACAGTCAAAGATAATATTTTTTTTTTTTTTTAATATAATTGATATTCTCCTTTGGTTAATTACAATTGACTCAAGCCTAGTACCAGACATACTATTTCTGACACTGGGAATACATTCCCTGAGATCTATAGATGTCCCTAGATTCAGATACCAAGAACATGCAAATGGACCATTTTAAAGAAAACCTGTAAATGTTTATTCTACGTCCTTATGGAACGAGTGACATACAAAACATTTCAAAATAAATAAATAAAATAATTATAATATCTTTTTTGTTTTTATTTTTTACGTTATGTTTATGTATTTTATCAAAATAAAATGTATTTGTATAGCACATTTAGACATGACACTTGTCAACCAAAGTGCTTCACAGTAAGTCGCATAGCAAAAAAAAAAAAAAGGAAAGTGCAAAATAAACAGAAAATATAAACGACCAACGGACAGACAAAGAAACAGAACAACACGTCAAAACAAGCAAGGCAAGAGTCAGAGTGAGTCGGGGAAGGCCAGGGAGTATAGATGGGTTTTGAGTTTATATTTAAAAGACTCGATGGATGGGGCAGATTTTATGGACATGGGGATGAAGTGGCTACCTGACTGAGTTTATGTAATGAGTTTGGATCATTTCAATTATTTATTCTTTCGCGTCTGCCTGTAGGCCCAAGCACATTGCATCGCATTTTGCAATACACCCATTGTTTTAAATGGCCGGACGCGCACCAAAAGCGATCTAGCTTAAAATGTCCAATGAGTCAAATGTTTCGTTAATGAAACAGGCGCAAATTCACAAAAGCTGAAATGATTTAATAAAAAAAAAAAACGTCTTACTGTCCTCTACTATCATGCACTCTTCCTATTATACTAACACGTCTCTACTACTATGCACGCAACACTGCAGCACTCAAGTTTCAACACTTTGATGAACATTGTTACTCAGCTGATAGAGTTGTGCCCTTCCTGCTGACCTGTCGTACAGAACTTGTAAGTCGCTTTGGATAAAAGCGTTCAGCTAAATGACTAAATGTAAATGTAATAGCTGCAACCTTTGTGTGATATGCCACACTCACATCGACACAGCCCCTTTTAGCCAACTGGCGTGAACACATTTATTAGTTATAACATAACACTGAACACATAGTTATAACATAACTGTTACACTGAACACATAGTTATAACATAACACTGAACACAAAGTTATAACATAACTGTTACACTGAACACACAGTTATAACATAACTGTTACACTGAACACACAGTTATAACATAACTGTTACACTGAACACACAGTTATAACATAACTGTTACACTGAACACATAGTTATAACATAACTGTTACACTGAACACACAGTTATAACATAACTGTTACACTGAACACACAGTTATAACATCACTGTTACACTGAACACACAGTTATAACAACACTGTTACACTGAACACACAGTTATAACAACACTGTTACACTGAACACACAGTTATAACAACACTGTTACACTGAACACACAGTTATAACATAACTGTTACACTGAACACACAGTTATAACAACACTGTTACACTGAACACATAGTTATAACATAACTGTTACACTGAACACACAGTTATAACTGTTACACTGAACACACAGTTATAACTGTTACACTGAACACACAGTTATAACATAACACTGAACACACAGTTATAACATAACTGTTGTGAAGGATCAGATTAAACCGAATATATATATTTATTTATGGATATATATTTAATAGTATTTGTATATCGTTTGATATCCCTTGTATATTCTTTGTACATATACACTGAATATCCCTTTAGTCTACTACAGCCCATAATAGTTCATTCTCTCATTGGACAAGAACCTGGCGCCAGCAGACAGGCCCCTTGAGTCAAGTTCAATAGTGCCGACGAACATGTCCCAACTAGCCCCGGTTCCGCGTAGGAATACGGCTACCGAAATACGAATGGTACTATTTGTTCACCGTGCATATAAATAGGGCGCAAGTAAAGTAGAACTTTCTTTTAGTCCATTAGTCCTTTACCCTCCAACCTAGTAACAGACGTGAAGCCTCACCCACGACCCACGTGTGGTGCAGTATGGCCTATTTTTGGCCCCAGAATAGGCATTGAGACCTCGTGTAAATTCATAGCTGAATTGTCATAGTTTGGCACTGTACTGTCGAGTGGGACGTATTTCTATTAAGTAATAATAGTCTATTATGTATGGTGCATCGTTCGGTTAAAGTTCTAAAGTGAGCAGCACCCCCATCGTTTCCTCGCGTTATCTAGAGTCTTAACCAGGCTGGGCAGACCACGCGTGGTGCTTTCATCCGAGGAGTTCTGGGCGAGGACGAGTGGACCTGCACATTGGATTACCTACCCGGACGACTGCTGAGCCTATACGGCATGGAATATCTATTTGCTTTGGGTGCTTTGATTTGTGGAGCGGATAACAGCCAACGCCAGTGAGTGTTGGAATTACCCCCGAGAGGAGCCCAGGTGAGACGGCGCTCAACCCAGACCGAGGCCGCCTCGCTTCTCCTTCGTTGTGGACCTACAGCTACCGTCTACAAGAGGGCCCAAGTGTATTCATCTGTGGATCAAGATCCTGCGGGCACTGTTTTCTGTACCTGAATTCTCCCCAGGAATCGTTGGCCAGATGGGATGCAGCTGACGGCTCTCCAAACCCCCCCCCCCTTACTGACTTACAACCAGCAGGACCCCTTTAGTATCCCGCTATAATCCTTAAGTACCATCGCTATAGTTTCCCTAAAGAACCAGGTTGTATACTTGCTTCCTGCGTAACCAGAGATTGGACATTCAGTGTTGATTTGCCTACGAATACTCATTTGCCTTACAAGTGCATTCAAATCATAAATGTAATTAAGTGAATGTTGTATATACCTTTTGCTATATTAAACCTTCGACTGTTATATTTGTGTGGACCTGGTTTCATATGTGGGAAAGTGTTCATCATACTTAGATATCGTGTACTGGATGGCCAGAAGTTAAAGTACATCAAGCGGTAGTGGTTTAATGATACCATACTTATCAATACAGTCAGGGAATTGTACCCCTCAGTTACAATTGGTCCTTCGAGCCGGAGGGTAACTAGTGTAATATTAATATAGTGTTATTAATATTGAAATGGCCTATGATGAACACTCCACGAAACGGTCCTCCTAACGTAGAACGCCCGCGGCGCAGACGACAGACACCTCAGTACTTAGAGGATTACGCTGTCAGTCAACTACCTAGCCTTCTACAGACGGTAAACGCGGTAAAAGTAGAAAGTAAAATTATGTCTGACCTTAACGACCAGGTTACCCCGACCACAGAGGCCCTAGTGGGTTCTAATGTAACTGACCAAGCTCACGGTGGGGACCAGGAGGGAACAGACATGCCTTTACCCCCCGCCAATACCGAAGAAGTAGTCCCCGACCAGCTCCGGGAGGAAGACAACCCTCCAGAGGTGGAACCCTGCACGGAACAAGATGAGGAGAGCGCCGAGGAGATAGAGCTCCAGGACTCCCCAACGAGGACAGCCAGGAGCGGCTCACCTCTACAAGCGTCTTCCCCCAGCGAGGCGGAGAGGATGCTGTCACAGGCGTTCCTCGTCAGCCTGACAGCCTCTACCGAACGCGATCGACTCCAGGGTGAACGCGATCGACTTCAGGGTGAACGCGATCGACTCCAAACACAGCAACGGAGCGAAGAAGAGCACATACGCCTGGAGATGAGACGCCTTCAGACGGAAGAGAATATGGCAAGAGACCGGTCCGACACCCAGCGTGCCGCTGACGGTGCCCAAAGAGAAGCAGAGCGCGACATCGCTCTCATCCAGCGCGAAGCCGAGCGCGACAGACTACAAGCCGAGCGCGACAGACTACAAGCGCAGCTAATGGAGCAGCTGATCACCAGGGCAACACCCTCTCCCTCCGCCAGGGGTTCAAGGGCCTCGTCGAGACAACAGTCAAGGGCAGCATCCCCTAACCGACCAAGCGACCCTGAACTTGACCACCAGAGAGAGCCTATACCCCCCGCAGACCCCCTTCCCCGACCGGTCCAAGCGAGACCCAGCTACAAGGAAGGAGCAGCATACACTGCGGAGAGGCTAAATAAACGACTACAGGATCTAGAGGACCTGACAGAAGAAGAAGAGGGAGAGGAGGAGAACCAAGCCCGACGACAGCACAGTACTCCACCGGACCAGGAGGTCCAGTACAGCCCAGGCTATACCCCCGCGGCGCTGCGCTACAGACCCCCGACTCTATTCACGGGTGAGCATGACGCACGACCAGCCCCGAGGAACAGCACCTGGACCAGCGGGCCATGGTACCCTGCCGGTACCAGCCCACAGAGAGGCGCAAGAGGAGACTCGCCTAGGAGGCCTCTCTCCCAACGCTCACCGATGTGCCAGCCATCCACGGCGTCATACATTGGCACACCGACGTTTCCAGACTTCACCCATGAGAATCGAGCACAGTACACGGAGCTCCGGATGTGCTTAGAGACAATGATGGTGGATGTCGTTGACGAACGCCACAAGTATGCAATATTACTGAAGCACCTGAAAGTACCCCGAGCGCACAATATAGCGCTAGCCTATGCCACCTCTACGACCCCATACACCGCGGCTCTAGCAGCGCTGGACCAGAGATATGGACGTATATGGGATTACGTAATCCAAGAGATAAGGCATATTGACCGCCTACCCCCAGCAACAGACAATCGCTCACTAGACGACCTGTCTATAAAAGTGCAGTCCCTGGTAGGGATGCTGGGAGCGCAACGAGAAAAGGGTATGCACAAGCTATACGCCAACTCTAACGTCGAGAGGATTTTAGAGAAGCTGCCGCCCGCCAGACAAGAGCGCTTTAGGCGGCAAAGAGACCACCGTGATCCTAACGGTCCCGAACCATCCCTCCTCGATTTAGCCGACTTCCTGACGAGAGAAGTCAGCAGCCTACGCTTGGATACATTCGTGCGGAGCACACCAAGCTCCAGAGAGGGACCTAGGAGAGTAAACGATGGAAGAAGATCAGTGACTGTCATGCACCAATCAGAATCAGTACCGAGCAGTAAGAACCACAGTACCCCCTCGAGAAAAGAGAAGTGGAAGATGGTGTGCCCGTACTGCGAGAAGGAACACTGGCTGTCACAATGTGACCTGTTCAAGAAGATGAATGCAGAAGAAGTGAGTCAATGGATAAAGTCCAACAGGCGCTGTTACCGATGTGCGCGCAGTCACATGGCAGCCGAGTGCCGCCTAAAGAAGAGGTGCAGTCGGTGTGACGGAGCCCACCTAGATGTCCTACACGACAGTAACAGAAGAAAGCCTGCACCTGCACCATCGAGCAGCACAAAGGCAAGTGTCATGTACATTGACCCCGCCAGCAGCAGCGGCGCCCAGGTGCTCTTAAAGGTAGTCCGTGTAACATTGAGCCACCAAGATAAAGTCATGGACA
This sequence comes from Notolepis coatsorum, assembly GCF_963971535.1. Classification (NCBI taxonomy): domain Eukaryota; kingdom Metazoa; phylum Chordata; class Actinopteri; order Aulopiformes; family Paralepididae; genus Notolepis; species Notolepis coatsorum. The sequence goes on from NW_028174556.1 coordinate 8,996, forward strand.
CTTACGCCGTCCTTGATGACGGGTCAGAGAAGACCCTTCTCCTCGCATCCGCTGCGGCCCAGCTGGGACTGCGGGGGAGCGAGAACCAGATGACGATTCGGACAATAAGAAGAGATTTAAAGACGATAAAAGGCGAGAATGTCTCCTTCACTATCGCAGCAAGCGGGCAGCCAGAGAGACGGTATAGGATTACAAATGCTTTCACCAGCCAAGAAATAGGACTATCACAGTACACCTACCCCATCGCCAAGCTGATGGATAAATATGTGCACCTGCGTCAACTACCTATCCCGCTCATAGACGGCGCCACCCCGACCCTGCTGATAGGCTCCGACCATGCAGACCTCATAGTCCCGATAGACCGGGTCCATACAGGACCCAGAGGCTGTCCTGCAGCAGTCGAGACCCGCCTAGGATGGACACTACAAGGCCCCCTCGCTAAATCTCTCAACCGAACAGCAGCCACTAGCTGCCTCCACTCCAGAGTGACAGAAGAAGACACCACTCTCCTGCAGCATGTCGAGAGGCTATGGACACTAGAGACAATGCCCTTTAAGAACGAAAAGAAAGACATTCGTTCTAAAGAAGACATTTACGCCATAAACCTCCTCGAGCAAGGGACAAAGAGAGTCACAGTCGGCGGAGTGATGAGATACGCAACTCCACTCCTGAGGCGAGAGGGAATGCCCACCTTTCACGCCACGAAAGAAGCTACAGAGCGGTATCTATTGAACACAGAGCGGTGCCTAGCCAAAGACCCCGCTCAAGAGAGTGTGTACCGCGCTGAGATTGAGAAGCTAATCACAGCGAGACACGTAATGAAGATTGACATTAAAGAGGCCGATCAGACGACCGAATCATGGTACGTGCCGCACCACAAGGTCCACCACAACGGCAAGGATCGCATTGTGTTTAACTGCAGCTACCAGATCGGATCCCAGAATCTGAATAAAGAGCTCTTGCCCGGCCCCACACTCGGCCCCTCTCTACTAGGCGTGCTACTACGCTTCCGCCAGGACAAGGTGGCTATCAGCGGGGATATCAAAGGGATGTTCCTGCAGGTGAGACTAGTGGAGGAGGATAAGCCCCTACTGCGGTTCCTATGGAGAGAGAGGATCGGAGATGAGCACCCAGCCATCTACCAATGGGAAGTCCTCCCCTTCGGAACCACATGCAGCCCGTGCTGTGCTACATTTGCACTGCAGAAACACGTCGCAGAGGACCCAGCAGCAGATGAAGAGGTCCGACACAGTGTGAAGAACAGTTTCTACGTGGACAACTGTTTACAAAGCGTTTCGACCCAAGAAGAAGCCGAGGCTCTCCTACTCAAGCTACGCGCCTCCCTGATCAAAGGCGGCTTTGATCTCAGGCAGTGGGCCAGCAGCGACCCGCAAGTATTGCGCAGCCTCTCCTCTCTATTTGTATATCGTTTGATATCCCTTGTATATTCTTTGTACATATACACTGAATATCCCTTTAGTCTACTACAGCCCATAATAGTTCATTCTCTCATTGGACAAGAACCTGGCGCCAGCAGACAGGCCCCTTGAGTCAAGTTCAATAGTGCCGACGAACATGTCCCAACTAGCCCCGGTTCCGCGTAGGAATACGGCTACCGAAATACGAATGGTACTATTTGTTCACCGTGCATATAAATAGGGCGCAAGTAAAGTAGAACTTTCTTTTAGTCCATTAGTCCTTTACCCTCCAACCTAGTAACAGACGTGAAGCCTCACCCACGACCCACGTGTGGTGCAGTATGGCCTATTTTTGGCCCCAGAATAGGCATTGAGACCTCGTGTAAATTCATAGCTGAATTGTCATAGTTTGGCACTGTACCGTCGAGTGGGACGTATTTCTATTAAGTAATAATAGTCTATTATGTATGGTGCATCGTTCGGTTAAAGTTCTAAAGTGAGCAGCACCCCCATCGTTTCCTCGCGTTATCTAGAGTCTTAACCAGGCTGGGCAGACCACGCGTGGTGCTTTCATCCGAGGAGTTCTGGGCGAGGACGAGTGGACCTGCACATTGGATTACCTACCCGGACGACTGCTGAGCCTATACGGCATGGAATATCTATTTGCTTTGGGTGCTTTGATTTGTGGAGCGGATAACAGCCAACGCCAGTGAGTGTTGGAATTACCCCCGAGAGGAGCCCAGGTGAGACGGCGCTCAACCCAGACCGAGGCCGCCTCGCTTCTCCTTCGTTGTGGACCTACAGCTAGCGTCTACAAGAGGGCCCAAGTGTATTCATCTGTGGATCAAGATCCTGCGGGCACTGTTTTCTGTACCTGAATTCTCCCCAGGAATCGTTGGCCAGATGGGATGCAGCTGACGGCTCTCCAAACCCCCCCCCCCCTTACTGACTTACAACCAGCAGGACCCCTTTAGTATCCCGCTATAATCCTTAAGTACCATCGCTATAGTTTCCCTAAAGAACCAGGTTGTATACTTGCTTCCTGCGTAATCAGAGATTGGACATTCAGTGTTGATTTGCCTACGAATACTCATTTGCCTTACAAGTGCATTCAAATCATAAATGTAATTAAGTGAATGTTGTATATACCTTTTGCTATATTAAACCTTCGACTGTTATATTTGTGTGGACCTGGTTTCATATGTGGGAAAGTGTTCATCATACTTAGATATCGTGTACTGGATGGCCAGAAGTTAAAGTACATCAAGCGGTAGTGGTTTAATGATACCATACTTATCAATACAGTCAGGGAATTGTACCCCTCAGTTACAATAACACTGAACACACAGTTATAACTGTTACACTGAACACATAGTTATAACATAACTGTTACACTGAACACATAGTTATAACATAACTGTTACACTGAACACACAGTTATAACAACACTGTTACACTGAACACACAGTTATAACATAACTGTTACACTGAACACACAGTTATAACTGTTACACTGAACACACAGTTATAACATAACACTGAACACACAGTTATAACTGTTACACTGAACACATAGTTATAACATAACTGTTACACTGAACACACAGTTATAACAACACTGTTACACTGAACACACAGTTATAACATAACTGTTACACTGAACACACAGTTATAACATAACTGTTACACTAAACACACAGTTATAACTGTTACACTGAACACACAGTTATAACATAACTGTTACACTGAACACACAGTTATAACATAACTGTTACACTGAACACACAGTTATAACATAACTGTTACACTGAACACACAGTTATAACATAACATAACACTGAACACACAGTTATAACATAACTGTTACACTAAACACACAGTTATAACATAAAGCGTTTTACGTGTCCCTGCTGTACATGTATGTACACTTCTGGAGCCCCTATAGTATAGTGATGAGTTGGGTGTTTTCTATCTGCGTGGTGTAGTTTGGTCTGTGGCTTCAATGATATACAACATAACATGTGCTCTCCAAGGTGCTGAACCATCAAATGTATTTGACAAACCAAACCGATTTTAATGGGCAAACCCTAACCACTTGGTCTGTAGCTTCACAGACACACAATTTGCATATTAAAACCGCAATTGACGTCAAAGTCAGCTCTATCGTCGCTTCTCGTAATGTGCAAGACATACAGAGAAATTAAATTGCGTTTTCCCCCTTCCCCACGGTGTATATAAAAAAGATCTAATATAAACATAAAGTAACATATGGGACACGATGTACACACAATAGACGGGACTATATTATACAGTATAAACAGTAGTGTTTGTTTATCCACTTTTTATGTTTTTTTTTTTCTGGTATAAATGCCCGATTTGCTCTTGGTGGAAATAGACCAGACCCTGAAACTATTACTGAAGATCAGGAACTCTACCACGGCCAGTAGGAACACTCTAATCCGTTGACACGCGCGCCGAAAAGGAAACCGGCTATACTCAGCCCGGCGCTTCACCGCGTCCTGTGTGCTCCCAGCGTGAAACTAGGGCCGCAGGAGAGTTTAAATAAAGTAAAATACAACTTTTGTTATATAACTTTGCCCACAGAAAACGCTCCCTCTGCTGCACAGCTAATATAGCGGCACCAATCCTACTGCTAGTTTGGTCGTGTGGG
>NW_028174555.1:0-19386 GCF_963971535.1 Notolepis coatsorum
GCACGAGGAACACAGGTCTCCACGTTGACGAAAGGCCTCTCGCTGTCGGGACAAAGCTATGGCCAGAGCCTTGTCATGGTGCAGGCCCGACTACATCTTCTGTCAAAGATGATGTCGTAGTCAGAGTGCCAGGGCCTGCTATTCTCAAGGCTAACTGATAGCATCAAACGAACGTTCCCAGCTGACGCTAAACAGCTAACAGTTAGCTCAATCAGGCACCTGGCTGCATGTAGTAGCCGCATAGCTTGCTTCTGCGTTAGCTAACAGCTAACAAGCTATGCGGCTACTGTCTACATACAGCCAGGTGCTCTCAGCAGGCACACACAGTTAGCTACTAGTAGTACTATATATTAGCTTGTCGACCAGTTTGGCTCCAGAAAGAGAGAAAGATAGATAGGACAGGTCCACGGCGGGTATTTAATCATAGGTTGACTCACATAACGCAGTATCAATGAATGCGGCGCGGCCGGCGCCAATGGTGAAGTTGGAAGGAGACTTGGCCCACGGTGTAATTCTTCTTCTTCTTCGAGTACTTTCCGGCAGACTGGACACCTTTCGGCATATTGCTGCCTAACAGATTTATCTGCTCACAAGTTCTCTTCTCCTTCTTTTGAAAAGACATCCACTCGCCTCGCTCCTCTGAATAGCGCTGAATTATCTACCTCGTGTGTCTTCTTCTTCTATTTGGTATTACGGCGGTCGGCGGACGGGCCGGAAACACTATCCTAAAATCTGTAGAGCAGCAAATCCGCAGAAACCGGAAAACTGCAGTCTGCAGAGCCAGGAAGTCAGACACATTCTACAAACGTGTCTAATGTGAAATATATAAGCATATAAGCAAAACTAGATTTTAGGTCTGTGATGAAAAAGGGCCTCGCGGGAAGGGGGGCCTCGCAAAAAAAAAAAAAAAAAAAAAAAAAAAATAATAAAAAAAAAAAAAAAAATTTTTTTTTTTTTTTATTTTTTTTTTGCGAGGCCCCCCTTCCCGCGAGGCCCTGTGCGACCGCACTGCTCGCACACCCCCTGAGGCGGCCCTGCCGGTATCGCTTGCCTGACCGCAGCAGTTCAAAGAGGCAGTTGTTCGGGTGGCTCGAGTCCTTAATAATTCTCTTAGCCTTCCCCCTGCACCGCTTGTTGTAAATGTTCTGGAGGGTGGGAAGCCCCCCTCCAATTGTGCGTTCGGCTGAACGTGTCACTCTTTGTAGTCTGCTACGGTCTTGTGCAGTGCTATTCCTAAACCAGGAGGTGATGTTGCCAGTCAGGATGCTCTCTATTGTACATGAGTAGAAGTTCCTAAGGATCTTCTGACTGACTTGGAACTTCCTTAGGCGCCTGAGGAAGTAGAGGCGTTGTCGTGCCTTCTTCACAACACTGTCAATGTGTGTGGTCCATGTCAAGTCCTCGGATATGTGGGCTCCGAGGTACTTGAAACTGTTCACTCTCTCAACCCTTGGTCATTGGCCACCGGCTCGGTCCATCGTGATATTGGAGATGAATCGAGCAATAGCCTGTTACTGTACCACCCATGCAACTGTCAAAGCTCCATCACAAATTCAGTTAACAGAAAGGGATTCCACTCAGTCAATGTTGCCCATTTGGCTGATACATGTCGTTGCTGGTGACTGGGAGGAAGGCACGCTGAATTTAATTACATTGTAATGTTATTACTGGGGTATCTGTAATTAAAATATCGCTTAAATGCAGGTGATCAGGGTTATCCACTGAAGCCATAGTTAACTGACTCTGACCAACCCAACGAACGACCCAACAGGAGTGCAATGCCCACGCGCGAACAAGAGCCCTTTAGAGCGCAGTTGGCCTGCTTGTTTGGCACAGGGAGGGGCAGACGCAGAACACCCACCTCCAAACGCGATTAAATATTGTTTAAAATAAAAAGCTAAATACTATTATTTTGTGTGATCATGTTTCCAAATAAGATTGGTCACAACGAAATGCTTTCTAGCTTCAATTTGTTGGTTAGAATAGATGACCTCCGTTGAAACTTCACTGAGAGCGAGATTGATCACGGAGGACTCGCTCTCAGTGAAGTTTCAAGTCCGCTTAGTCCATTATTCTACATTCCATGGGGGTGTTTCATTACCATATATGGTTAATTAGAGGCGGTTCTGTATGCAAATACTTTAAATCACGCACGAGCACGGAGCATAGAACAAGTGGCATTTATCAACACGGAGTACTTGCAGGTGTGCGTAGGACCTGTGTACGCACGTTTGATAAATCCCGGTTTTTCTGTGCGTATACGACATTCTAAATTCCGTGCTTAGGAACAAAAATAGAACACTTTCTACACATTATTGATAAATGAGGGCCCTGGAGCGCTAGAAACCCAACATGGAATTCATCAGCTTCCGGCGGACACCTAGAGGTCGCTGTTGGACAACAATACAAATTCTACTTTTAAATGTAGTGCTTACCAGATATGTGCTTATCATTTTTCAGGAAACAACTCAATAATAACTTTCAGCATGGGGAAAAAACTGGTAAAAAATTACTTATCAACTAATAAAGTCTAAGACCAGGGTTGAGTAAGATAAACCATTGCCTTTATAATAGGCTATGTTTCTGGTGGTCACATTTTCTGTCTCGTCTACAATGCATGTCCTGCTTTTCATTGAGCCTCGTACTACACATCCATTGGGAGGTACACCAAATACAAATGATCCATGCAAAGGAATCGAGTCAATAGAAAAATAAAATGTCCCCCCTTGCAGCAGTATTAAAACAGTAAAAGAAAATATACCATTTAGAAAGAAATGACACCATGCAAACTGTATTACAAGATAAAGATGAAACAGTCAGGGACATTCGCTATTGTAGGCCGGCCCTCTGGGTCAGACAAAAAGACGTCATGACTCATGTCACATTGTAATTTGTACTGGAATACTAAATACCATCAAATTCCATTATACCACAACAACTAAAAAAATATATTGTGACATTATACCACATATTGTCCAGCTCTAATCGCAGTGCGGTGTTTTGAGCGTACTGTGTCGTAAGCCCTCATGGCCTGGCCTGCTCTTGTATTGTTGCTGCTCATTACCTCTTACCACAGTTACTACCCTTCCTTCCATTTAATGACCTCCCCTGGCCGAGGAGGTCGGCAGAACGTGGGCTGCTGCAGTGGTGTGTGGGAACAACAAGGCTTTCTCTCCGAGCCCACCACCACTACAAGGAGAAATCCTTGTTAGCCAAAGCTTCTGTTCAGCTGAGGCAGCAAAGTGAAACGTAAACATATTGTTCTCATTTAATGCCTAACTCTGCACTGCTCACTTATATGATTTACAGTAGGCTACGAGGTTCCTATTGCTGCTACCATACAAGAGAGTTAGCCTGGACTGTTCATATTGTTGCTACCATACAAGAGAGTTAGCCTGGGCTGTTCATATTGCTGCTACCATACAAGAGAGTTAGCCTGGGCTGTTCATATTGCTGCTACCATACAAGAGAGTTAGCCTGGACTGTTCCTATTGCTGCTACCATACAAGAGAGTTAGCCTGGGCTGTTCATATTGCTGCTACCATACAAGAGAGTTAGCCTGGGCTGTTCATATTGTTGCTACCATACAAGAGAGTTAGCCTGGGCTGTTCCTATTGTTGCTACCATACAAGAGAGTTAGCCTGGGCTGTTCATATTGTTGCTACCATACAAGAGAGTTAGCCTGGGCTGTTCATATTGCTGCTACCATACAAGAGAGTTAGCCTGGACTGTTCCTATTGCTGCTACCATACAAGAGAGTTAGCCTGGGCTGTTCATATTGCTGCTACCATACACAAGAGTTAGCCTGGGCTGTTCCTATTGCTGCTACCATACACAAGAGTTAGCCTGGGCTGTTCCTATTGTTGCTACCATACACAAGAGAGTTAGCCTGGGTTGTTCCTATTGCTGAGCACAGCACATACACAAGAGTTAGCCTGGGCTGTTCCTATTGCTGCTACCATACAAGAGAGTTAGCCTGGGCTGTTCCTATTGCTGCTACCATACAAGAGAGTTAGCCTGGGCTGTTCCTATTGCTGCTACCATACAAGAGAGTTAGCCTGGGCTGTTCCTATTGCTGCTACCATACAAGAGAGTTCGCCTGGGCTGTTCCTATTGCTGCTACCATACAAGGAAGCCCTAGGTCTGATGTGCCTATAGCTACTAATTCCATCACTGTCACAGTACCAATACACTTTACTATAACATTAATAATAATCTTTTTGAGACAACCCCCCCCCCCCCCCCCCCCCCCACAATTTCTACCTGCTGGATAATACTTTTTGTTAGAGTGATGTCATAATTTCCTGTAACCATGAGGTCATAGCTGTAAAGTCACCGTTCCACCCCTCCTCCTTCCTGAATTGTCTTCCCTTAGTTGTCCTTCCATCCGCAGGTCATTTTAAAAGCTCTGACCCGTTACCTATTAGCCAGGCACTAGATTGCTTTCATGCCGGCGGTAAAAATCCATTTTATTGCACATGAAATAAGACTTGTGTTCTTCTTTTGTCTCCCGTATATATATATATATATATATATATAGAGCCAGCCGGGCCCCGGTGATTACACCGTGATGATTACACGTTAGCGTGTGACATCACACCGCCGCTGTGTCATCCTCTGATGGACACCTGCTCAGCGCCGAGGCAGCAGACACGCGCACACACACACACACACACACCTACACACACCTACACACACACACACACACACACAGTGTGCTACACGTGCCATATAACAAGTTATTAATTCAATTAAGATTTGCGGCAGAGGCTGTTCTCAGGCTTTTAACAACGTGAATTCGTTTTCAGATCTGTTTCTCCGAACAGTCTGGGAATTCCCGCACAGCTCCCCGAAGTGACGTTTACTTTGGAGGAATGCTGCGAGGGCGTTATATAGGGTTTTAATGTGACAGCAGGTTATTTTTCATTGGTGACCTTTGACCTGTCGCGATGATAAATCGGGGGGGGGGGGGGGCTCGCTCCCGAGGTTCTCCCCCCTTCTCCCCGAGGAAATCAGGCTGTGGATCTACGGCCATCATTTACATCTCCTCAAATTAATACGGCGGCGCGTCGTCACGGTCCCGGGGCCTCATGAATCAAACTTTATTGACCATTTGCAGAGTTACGGACACCCGTTGAATACCAAGCGCTCGGGAGAAAAGGCCACTGAGAGAGAGAGAGAGAGAGAGAGAGAGAGAGAGAGAGAGAGAGAGAGAGAGAGAGAGAGAGAGAGAGAGTGAGATGTCAACTAGCCACAGAGATTAAGGACGTGAACCTTAGCAGATGCCAGCCTGTGATTAAACTGCAACGCCCGCCCCTCATAAATATGGAAATCTGCTTCCAAATGATTCCAACCACCGAAGGGTATTAATACACGTTAATATTCTCCTTAAACAACGATGTCAAACAGAGCCCTTTATACCGGGGTCTCTGACGTCATTCTGTTTTTATTATTGTTACCATTTTATTTAATAATTTTATATTCCACATCATCACAAAAGGTCCTCGTCTTGGTCAGCTGTGAGCGCTGAGTGAAATGACCCTGTGTCCTTCCCTCTTTGTTGCTATCCAATTGTCCCGATTGCACCATAAGGCGATATGAGTTGGCTAATGGCTGTATTGGGTCAGCGGTACAATCCAGGGTTATTATATAGAGAGCGAGACCCAGCATTCATCACAGAGCGATCTGTTTTCCTCTCTGCGGCAATTGGTTTAATTGCGGAGCGATGGATGGCCCGCGTTTCTTCACCATACTCACGTCTGCAAAGTGCACGGTAATTATGACTGCCTAAAATGCATCTGTTATACTCATACACAAAACACATCTGCATTATAGATTAGATGCCTGTTTAAGAATCAGGTTTCAAGGTCTCGTATTTATCTCCAAATGGATGTCAAATGCCTACTACCTCAGAGAGAGAGTGGGAGGGAGAGAGAGATAGAGAGAGGGAGAGAGAGAGAGAGAGAGAGAGAGAGAGAGGGAGAGATGGAAAATAATGATGGCCATTGTATTCCCATGAATTCCCATGAATTCCTTTGAATTCCCATTCAATTCTCCAGTCATCCATAGCATGGCTGTTTTGACAAGAAGGGTCCTCATTTTCGAACGGACATACGTGAAAGTTACCAAGGAATTCCTTCGTAACTCAATTTACGTACTTATTCTGCATTCTTGAACAGCTTCGTATTGTAAATTTATGTAGGATTTATGAACTCAAAAAGGCAGTCGTAAGTCGGACAGATCGGTGTGCGCCCGTGTTTTCAACAGCTTTCTCTGGGACAAGTCATTTGGGATTGCTGATACAGACATCCGTGGAATTAAATAATTATAATGATAATAAATACGACAATATTTGTATCATTAACAATTACATTTTGCATTTATAGCCCTGACTCAATGAGGCATCATGAGCATTACACACACACACTGCAAACTAAATAAATAAGAACTAAACCGATCGCCGCGGATATAGCTACTGTATAGTGTAATATACTGTATTAATATGCCATATACTGTCTTCTTCTCTATGATATTATTTATTGTTGGTTTGATTTATTCCTATTGCTAGAACTAAATAAATACGTGGAGAAACGGTTTAGTGAGGCAGCCTCAGCGCACAAGCACACACACATACACACACACACACACGCACGCACACACACACACACACACACACACGCACACACACACACACACACACACACACACACACACACACACACACACACACACACACGTACTGTATATGTGCAAAATGTATCTTTCCAGCAAAGTAGGCTTCTATTATTCTAATGACTTGTTTTATTAGGTATTATAGTAGTAAGTCCTACTGTAGAACATGACATGTCATAATGTCAATACTGAACGATTGGCTCTTGACATTACTAAATTAGATGTCTGGGTTTCATCACCTGTGCATTGTATGTTACTATTGCACTTTACTGTTACATTTGCACTCTGGTTCGATGGTGTATTGTATTGTGCTGTATAATGATGACAATACATTTGAATCTAATGTCATTATGAGATCAGTCACAAATCGCTTCCGTGCTACCTGTTGAATGGGTCAGCATGGTGCAGATGCAATGTCGACCCTCTCGCTGTTTTGCACACGGCCCTCGCCGTTTTGCACACGCCTCCTTCACCTTATAAGGAGCTGACAGGGCGTACGAAAACATGCTTTGCAGTTTATGAATGAGTGACGTTTTTCAGCTGCGAAGATTTTGGCATTTTACGGAGACCATTTCATGAGGATTTTTGTAAATTTGTTATTACGAAATTTGTACCAAGATATTTACAAAGGTACTTGCGAACATGTTTGAGAATGAAGACCAAGGTCTCTTCTATAGTTTGTAAGCTCCTCCCTGTGTGTTTTGACAGACTATTGTGTCTAAGCTCCTTCCTGTGTGTTTCGACAGACTTAACCTCTTAACAGGTGGGGTCCCGAAATTGGCCTGCCTGTTAACCTCCGGTGTAGTCCCGGTGCCCGCTATGAGGTTAAGAGGTTAAACAATATTCTTTTTGCAATCAACCTCCCTGGGGATTGAACTCGCCATGGGGACATTCATTGTTAAAATTGTCATTACTAGTAATAGGGAGGTGTAGTCTGACGTCACTTTAGACTTTAGGCTTGGGCCGGCCGTCTTACTGACTCAATTGGCAGAGTCAGCGGGAGGGGAGTCGATGGGTGGTAATCTGGTCGTTGTAAACAGCGACTCCTACAGGTCGGTCAGGGCGCCTGCACAGCAAAGACACGTTACACCTCGCCAATGAGAGTCCGCGCTGGCAGGTGAAAAGAAGTGACTGGCTGCCTCCACATGTATCGGAGGGGATATGTGATGGGCTTCTATCCTCCCTACGACCGGCCAGTGGGGGGCACATGCAAGCAACTATCAGGACAGGGGAGGGAGAATTGGCACGAGAGGAAATTGGGATGGGAGAAAAATCACAGAAAAAGGAGGATAAAAAGTAGGTACATTTTTTATTTTTTATTTATCCTTAAAAAATAACTACACTTACCAGTAGAACACTGGTAGAACACTCAGCAAGCTAGCTGGCTACTAACGTTATGTAAAAAACAATAACCTTATAAATAAGGCTGTCAAAGTTAACGCGGTATTAATGCATTAACGCACGATACTATTAACGCCACTTTTTTTTTTTTTTACTATTTTTTTTATTTAGTTTTTTAGACTTCACTCAGATGTATTATTGATACTCTCATTGATACTATGTTTGTTTCTGACTCAAAGTGTGTGTGTGTGTGTGTGTGTGTGTGTGTGTGTGTGTGTGTGTGTGTGTGTGTGTGTGTGTGTGTGTGTGTGTGTGTGTGTGTGTGTGTGTGCGCGTGTGTGTGAGAGATAGAGAGAGAGAGGGGGGGTGAGAGAGATGAGGAAGGGGCAAGAGGGAAAGAGAGCTGGGAGAGTGTGTGTGTGAGAGAGAGAGAGGGGGGTGTGTGAGTCCTCAGCCCTTGTGTGGGTGAATGTAACAAGTTCCTAACGTTTTCTTTCCCCTATTATTTCATGCACACTTTATTCATTGTTTAAAATTATTATTTTCTTTTAAGTTATTTTGTGCATCACTCTGTTTTGAATTTGATGCAGATTTGCAATGCACAAGGGTCATCCTTTTGTGTTAAATGGCTGCATAAAGCAAGCATTTGTTGACTCATGTTGATAAGAGTATTAAAACTTGGAACTTGAAAAAGATCCGTTTAAGGTAGATAAAAAAAATTCCACGAGTGTGAATACCACTCGGCCCCTTGTCTTCCTGCAAACGGAAAGTGTGCCATACTATTCCCAGGGAGTTTCTTTTGTAATATTAAAGAAGGAGATAGGGGAAATTAGCACTCATGCAATATGCATTAGAGTAGATAGTCCCCACACCGTCACTGCCCAGGAAAGTGGCCAAGGAGCTGTGCAACTGTGCATTCAGCACGTTTTGCATTACAAAGTCACGTTGTTTTCACCCAAAGTTTATTATTATCTGTGTTTCATTGTATGAGTGCATGCTTACCAACTGTTTCACCTGTTTTATAGCAACACTACTATCACCGACATCTAAGAAGGGAGATCCCCCCTTGAACGGCCCTTCTAAGGTTTCTATCCTCCACATTGCCTGTGGTGCATTTTTTCCTATTGCTAGGTTTTAGTGAGTTTTTCCTTACTGTAACTGAGGGGTACAATTCCCTGACTGTATTGAGAGTATGGTATTATTAAACCACTACTTAGTTATGTACTTTAATTACTGGCCATACAGTACATGAATATATCTGGTGAACACCCACACAAGAATACGGCAATGACACATAAAGTTCTAGTTAGAGGGATTTATTATTATTAGAGCAAGCAACGGTAGGTTACAGATTGAGAATTATACTTGCGCTTGTAAGGCGAAGAACACTTAAAGTAGGTCAAGAGCGTAAGTCCATGAGAATAGTAAGATGGGTATAAACTGACGCCACCTGTAGCATAGCAATTACATAAGGCACACTAATAGTCAGCTGGAGACACTGGGGGGTTCCCTCCGGTTGTAAGCCGGCAGGGTAGAGGAATGTTCGGGTGCAAAGTCTGGGTCAACGCGGAATAACGAGGCTCCAGATACAGGAGCCAGTGCAGTACTCCCTTGGTCCGCAGACAAAGCAACAGCTATAATCCAGTATGCCCGACAGCATGGATGAAAGCTAGCCAGCCTCTGGTCCTAGAGGCGGGCTCGAGGGTGCTCCTCACAGGGGTAGATCCCACACGATAGTGGGGTAGATGGTTCTCTGCTCCAGCAGTCACGGTACCAAAGCAATATAATCCAGCCAGAAAAGGCTCTGCATTCGCCGGTGTAGGTTCTCCGGTGTACATATCCAACGGTTCTCGTCTAGGACTCCTCGGGTGGTGGCACGAGTTTAGGCCGCCCAGCCTGGATAAGTACACTAGCTATAGGTACGACGAACCGGTGGTAATGCTGGTCACTGAAGAACGGTAGCCGCACGATACACTATAAATGATAGACTATTACTTCACATTAGAATAAGTCGAACTCAATGATACTGCGTTAAACTCTGACACTTTAGCTATATATTCGCACGCGGTTCTCAAGGCTCTATTCAGGGGCAAAGAGGCCCACTTCACGGCACGTTGTCTCGTGGTGAAGGCTTCAACGTTTAGGATAAGACCACTGCTGTATCCACCTGCGACGTATTTATAGGTAAGGTGAATAATCTAGTGCCAACCTCAGTTCTGTCTCGTATTACTGCGCAAACCTGGACATGTTGAGACATGCCTTGGCGTTGCCTTTGAACTTGCCATTGGGGGTATGGCCGTTGGCGCCTAGGGGTCGCTGTCCAATAGGAGAACGAATATTATGGTCTGGCTTGTACCCAGGTAAAGGGATATTCCGTGTATATATACAAAGAATATACAAGGGATATCAAACGATATACAAATATTATACAAGGGATCTCAAGCAATAAATATATATATTCGGTTTAATCTGACCCTTTGTAACACTTACCTTCGTGTGGGGTATGTCTGGGAGTGTTGCATTCATTTATTTTATTTATTTTGATTTTTTTGGACTTTAACACATTGGGTGCCACGCCCCTTCCGGGAAGTGCATAGGCCTTGCCACCCATTAACCCCATGTAAGCGCTCACCTTGTTTGTAGAGCTAAACCTATATTCTGTATTATAGCTATGGATCTAATAACGCCGTCGATTGTCAGTGGGTTTCTTCCGGTCAACGTGCAAAAAACAGATTATTTTTTCATCTATACATTTCCGTTTTTATACCGTGGTGAATATGAGTATAGTTGTAGAGTGATCCTGTGTAATCCCAGGGAACTCCATCAAACAGCCCTTTAGTGAAATCCACTTATCACGTTGGCATTTTTCACCTGATTATCGAATCATCCTGAAATCAACGCTAGATTATCGGTATTATTATATATTATTATTATATATATCTGATCGCCATTCCAAATATTCATCGCAATCGTTTGTCCGACGTTATCCAGCATTGCACATGAACAGGTGGGCGGATGAACTCGACGAGGCAACCACGGTGACCGCTTGTCTTGCCTGAGTGTTTAGAACCCGCCTCCACGCCGCAGCTCGGCCGAGAAAACAAACCACATAGTTTCAAATGGAGTGCAATAGCGGCCGCAAGGCGTTACGCGGCGGTATCGCACCACTGCGGTCTCAGACAGTGTCACCCAGTCCTACAGCACAGCAGGATGAATTATGAATGGAAATAGCGAATAAAAGAAAAACGGATCCAATAACGAGTTTACTCGTTGTTTGGCGTCCAACGATTGGCGGGCTATAACAAGTTAATTCGTTTTTGGCGCAGAAACGGTTAAGGTGTTTTTGTTTTGTTCTTGATTTATTGTGATGTTTCTTCTTGTCTTGTTTAAAGAAGACGTGTCCGGCCCATGGGGACATTAACGTGTGTTGTCGGGCCTTACAAATAAATTACATTCTATTTGATTATGTTTCTCGTTCAGTCCTCGGAGAGCATTGGCTTTACTTTACTTCCTCAGCTCGTCGACTGTAGAAAAAGGTCCCAGCGCACTGCTTGTTGTCTCAGGCCACAAACAACACAATATAAATGGCTTCCCAACGGTACGGAAGGTTTTCACAGGTCTCTGCTAGTCACAAGCAGAGTGGATATTGGTGGTAAAAAAACTATTCTGTATTCCGGCCCTGATGTCCCCCGGGATTGAATTGCAAACACTTGACAATGATTGGTCTTTAAGTGACTGACAGGGCCGCGGTGCTACATGGCACTCTAGGCCCCTTAGTGTTTAGTAGCAGGAAAGGCTGTTTAGATGTGGCTGGGTGCTGAATGAGAGGAACACCAGTAGGGTCCACAGTAGGGGTGGGCGGTATGACGATATTAACCCTCCAGTCACCCTTCAAAAAACCCACTACCTGTCTCCCTAGTGACCGAAACTGCGATCTCATTAAAACACATCATATTCATGTATTGTTCCAAATTCTTTTCATGAATATGATTATTAACTTCAGTCCTCACCATACATATAGAATATTCATTCATTTTCAGGATTTACATTTTTTTTTTTTATTAGGGTTAGGGTTAGGGAAACCCTAACCCCCTAACCCTAACCTGTTCATTTCTGAGACTAGGGTGGAAGGTGTGACACATTTATGTAGTGCGTTTAATAGTGCCTAAAAAATAAACGTGAAAGAAAAAATTTTCCCAGAATTGCGACAAGGATGACTGGAGGGTTAAACAAATATGGATTAAATAAATATGCATCAAAGGGTTAAATCAAGCATTTTAAGTGCTTTAGAGGAAATGTCAAAATATTGTGATATATATTGTGTATCGTGACATTCAGATAATGGTTGAAGAAGTGCGTCTTTAGTCGACGGTGAAAGATTGGACGGGTTTCCGCTTCGGGTTTCGGGAAGAGCAGTAGGGTCCACAGGTCTACCAGCTGTTGGACAGCGTGGGAGTCTATCTACTGTACGAGGCCTCGGATCATCATTATTACCTCCAGGGGTTATGGAGCATTTGATTGGCCCCACTTCTCTAGAGTGATGGGGGGGGGGGCGGGTGATCCACTATGACAAAGTGGTATGGATTTCACAGACAGTTCAGTCAAGGTAAACTTGTGAGTGTGTGAGTGTATCATAATCTATTGTATTAGATAGTTTTGCTGGTCAGCAGTGCTGGGATGTTTTTTGTAAAATGAATGAATGAATGAATGAATGAATGAATGAATGAATGAATGAATGAATGAATGAATGAATGAATGAATGAATGAATGAAAGAAGATCTGGCAAAAGAAACCATACGTGATCATTTCTCAAAAGCCTGCGTCAGTGTACATCTGAGCCTCTCTTGCTGACAGCGACGGCAATTGTAAGCTTTCAATAGCATTGGAGGGACTGACCGCCACTCTAAATTGTTTAGCCACACTACGGTCAATCTGATGAAAGCCAACGTGCAACTTTGAACTGTGAGCGTCAGCCGGTGAGAAGCTGTATTGTGAAACGCGAGCGGCCCATAAACCCATTGGCTCCTGTCAGGAGAATGCCAGTAAACCAAAGAGACAAGTTTTGAAACCTACGAAAGAGTTCCACGGAGGGGCCAGCCATCGATCCTGTCCTGTGGTCATCACTCCCCTTGCTTGGACCCTTCCCAGAGGCTCTCCTTGTCCAAACCTCAAGATGACTCAATCCTTCCGTACCATTCCGGTTGAGTGGAAAAATGAGCTTCAGAGAAAGAAAAGAAAAAACAAAACAAAAAACAATCATTCACCAAAGAATAAACAGCGTGTAGAAGGAATGCCATGGCAACGCTTGCTTTGATATGCAGATACCCCCTCCGTTTGTACTGTACAACACCTAAGGGGATGTTGACTTTGTAGAGAGAGAGAGAGAGCTGTTGCATTAATTGTGATGCTTAAACTGCTTATCTGTCTTCCCCCCCCCCTTTTTTTCTTTTGGTATGAATCTTATCCTATTTCTTCTTTCTCCTCCTAGATGTGAAGATCACACTCGATGCCACAGCTGCGTGGACTGCAATCAGAAGCAGGAGGGGCAGCAGTCAAAGCCTCACACTGATAGAAAACTGTTCCGCCTGCGAGCCGAGGTTCAGAACGCCACGATCCTTCTCCCTCCGGTGATCACAATGATGCTCTCTGGATAGCCCCCCCCCCCCACCACCACCACACCCCACCCCGCCTCTCTGCGCTGCACACGTCCCGATAACCTCCAACACCACCACCATCATCACCAGCTCCACGTTTTTAGTTTAATCTGCCATGGCTCATACGTGTCCGGATGAAGGCATGAGCCGGACACAGGCCCTCACCGGGAAACTGTAGCCCCCCCCGCCCCCCCAGCATACCTTGTGGTTTACAGAATACTTCCCTCAAGTTATTCTTTTTTATTAACCCCCTGGAGTTATTCTTATTTTGGACCAGGGATGGATGTACCATCGGAGGCCAGCAAGCAGGGCAAGAAGTCTACAAGTCAGAAGCTCGAGGAGCAGAAACAGGTAAGAGACGCTTCCATGTTTTTGCGCTCGTCTGTCGGTCTTCACATGGTTTTTACGCGAAAATGCGGTTTTGGATGCAGTTTGGAGGAACAGTAGCTTGTTTATAATCTGGTGTGTATTTGATTGTATTTATTTTACAAAAGAGGGAAATGTGCGAGTCCAGAATTGTTCCTGTTGTTCCTGAATTCCCGGTGGCTTGGTTGCTCTATATCTCCTAATAGCTACTGTATTTATAAAGCGGAGGGCGAGGAGGAGGTGGGGTGACTGCACCCTCCCTTCGGCCCCTGCAGTCTTTCATCTCCCAGCCTCCTCCGGCTCCTCAGTGGGCTCCTCGCCGCCGCCGCCTGGGAATACATATTTACTCTCTGTTTGAGCCGCAGCCTTTTATGTTAAACACTCTGGGAATTGCAAGAAAATAATATCCCTAACGAAAGAGACAAATAGTCCTCCAGGAGGTATATCATGCACACTAATGGTATCCCTGGGGTGAGCAAACGTCCCGATTTGTTGCGGGACAGTCCCACATTTGAGCCCTTTGTCCTGCGTCCCTCAACAGAGAATGCCCCATATTTCAATAAACCCGTACATAGAAAATTTTAATATATACATTTTTATTGTTTTGTCTAGTTATTAATCACTAACCATGCACCGATGCGCCGCAAGTAGCCTAGCCTATATGGCCGCATCTCCCTACTTGTTTCACTGGGGCAGAGACGCACTAAGTTGTGTTGTTGGTAGGGCTGTCAATCGATTTAAATATTTAATCGCATTACTGTCCATAGTTAACTGTGATTAATTGCATATTAATCGCAAATTTTTTATCTGTTGAAAATGTTCCTCAAAGGGATATTTATCAAATGTTTAATTAATAATACTCTTATCAACATGGGAGTGGACAGATATGCATTATGAAATGCATTTAGAGGAGCGGCTGTTCTCCCTCATGCCTGGTGCAGGGCGGACCAGGGATACAGCTCATGGAACCATGTTGGATCTCTCCTGTGCGCGTGAATACTTTCGGCAACCAACATGCCCTTCCGCGTTTCTCTGATTGGCTAGCGATAATGCGCATGCTCGCGTTACCGGCGTAGGGGGAAAACGAGCGTAGAAGATCGCTGGCCAATCAGAGCAACGCAGAAAAGTCACGTGAAACACTGCAGACCACTGATTGGTCAGAAGAGAGACGCGTCACGCGTTGGAGCTCTCCACAAAAACAGAAAGCCGCCATCTTTAATGTCTCGCATAGGATTTCATTTGTCTCGCAGCAGGAATAAGTGCAATAATTCATTTATTGATGAAACAAAACCGACATCAACACAATTTGCCACATAGCGGAGAGTTTAGTCTCAGAAAAAGATCGCTGACTTGTTAAGCTTGTTGTTAGGTTAGGTGCTAATGTTGTGCTAGCGTTTTAGCATGGCTATCGTACATAGCGTGATCAATATAACTCGCTATTGATTGTTTGTACTAGTAACTAATGGTTAATGCTAGTAGAATAGACACAACGCGAGGTAATCACCATCCATTTTAAACCGGTTATTACCTAATGCTAACGTTAGCAGATAGACGCGAGACTGGTAACGTTACAGCTTGTTAGCCTAATGCTAACGTTAATGTTAGCAGATAGACACGAGAGCCTAGGTAACGTTAAAGCAATGAGAGGTAACGTTAGCGTTAGCAGAATAGACACAACGAGAGTCTCGTTAATGTTATTATTGATTGATTGATTGATTGATTGATTGAAAACTGTGTTTTACTCTGGCTTGCGCCTAGCTCGCGGACATAGATATGCTGGAGCTCTCAGCTGTACACCAGCGGCCCCGAAATGCACATGCGCGCGTTGCCGGCGTAGGGGGGAAACGAGGGTAGAAGATCGCTGGCCAATCAGAGAAACGCGGAAGGGCATGTTGGTTGCCGAAAGTATTCACGCCTCCTGCGCTTCCAGTGTGACTGAAAAGCCAAAGCTACTGAGCCTTGTCGGTCGGGGCATTTCTATTGCGGTCTTCGTCCGCCTTTAATTAATGAATGAACTAATCTAAATGGTTATTTTTAGATCAAATTCTTTATACATTATGGAAATACGCAAATATGAGAATGTCCCGCAAAAATCGCCATGCTGTCCTGCGTTTGGATCATTATGGATTTGGTCACTGTAGGTATCCGTGTACACTGAGCTACACAGTAGATGATGATCACCCCTGATCAGTGGTAGTGGGTCGACGGACACAGTTACAGTAGGGCTGGGCGATATGGAAGAAATCAACATCACGATAATTGCAAGGACTTTTTCTCTATCTATTGCGATATCTGCTCACGTATGTGAAATCAAGGGTTATGTAATCCAGTTGATGTTAATCTCATTGGACTGCATGCTAATGTGAAGTGTGAACTGCAATTTGCAAATTCCCCAGACACTCCCTGGATGATATGGCATTTAAGGGACAGATGTGCCAGTCTGGGTCATGCTGCGCTCTGTGGGGCTCTGCTGGGTTCTGCTGGGCTCTACTGGGCTCTTCTGGGTTATATTGGGCTCTGTTGGGCTCTGCTGGGTTATGCTGGGCTCTATTTGGCTCTTCTGGGTTATATTGGGCTCTGCAGTGCTCTGTTGGTCTCTGCAGTACTCTGCTGGGCTTTGTTGGGCTCTATTGGGCTCTGCTGGGCTCTATTGGGCTCTGCTGGGTTCTATTGGGCTCTGCTGGGCTCTATTGGGCTCTATTGGGTTCTACTGGGCTCTGCTAGGTTCTATTGGGCTCTGCTGGGTTCTATTGGGCTCTGCTGGGTTCTATTGGGCTCTATTGGGCTCTGATGGGCTCTATTGGTCTCTATTGGGCTCTGATGGGCTCTATTGGTCTCTATTGGGTTCTATTGGGCTCTGCTGGGTTCTATTGGGCTCTATTGGGCTCTGATGGTCTCTATTGGGCTCTGATGGGCTCTATTGGTCTCTATTGGGTTCTACTGGGCTCTGCTGGGTTCTATTGGGCTCTGCTGGGTTCTATTGGGCTCTGCTGGGTTCTATTGGGCTCTATTGGGCTCTGCTGGGTTCTATTGGGCTCTATTGGGCTCTGATGGGCTCTATTGGGCTCTGATGGGCTCTATTGGTCTCTATTGGGTTCTATTGGGCTCTGCTGGGCTCTATTGGTCTCTATTGGGTTCTATTGGGCTCTGCTGGGCTCTATTGGGCTCTATTGGGTTCTACTGGGCTCTGCTGGGTTCTATTGGGCTCTGCTGGGTTCTATTGGGCTCTGCTGGGTTCTATTGGGCTCTATTGGGCTCTGCTGGGTTCTATTGGGCTCTATTGGGCTCTGATGGGCTCTATTGGTCTCTATTGGGCTCTGCTGGGTTCTATTGGGCTCTATTGGGCTCTGCTGGGCTCTATTGGTCTCTATTGGGCTCTGCTGGGTTCTATTGGGCTCTGCTGGGCTCTATTGGTCTCTATTGGGCTCTGTTGGGTTCTATTGGGCTCTATTGGGCTCTGCTGGGCTCTATTGGTCTCTATTGGGCTCTGCTGGGCTCTATTGGTCTCTATTGGGCTCTGATGGGCTCTATTGGTCTCTATTGGGTTCTATTGGGCTCTGCTGGGCTCTATTGGTCTCTATTGGGTTCTATTGGGCTCTGCTGGGCTCTATTGGGCTCTACTGGGCTCTGCTGGGTTCTATTGGGCTCTACTGGGCTCTATTGGGCTCTATTGGGTTCTACTGGGCTCTGCTGGGTTCTATTGGGCTTTGCTTGCTCTATTGGGCTCTATTGGGTTCTACTGGGCTCTGCTAGGTTCTATTGGGCTCTGCTGGGTTCTATTGGGCTCTGCTGGGCTCTATTGGGCTCTATTGGGTTCTACTGGGCTCTGCTGGGTTCTATTGGGCTCTGCTGGGCTCTATTGGGTTATATTGGGCTCTGCTGGGTTCTATTGGGCTCTATTGGGTTATATTGGGCTCTACTGGGCTCTACTGGGCTCTATTGGGCTCTGATGGGCTCTATTGGGCTCTATTGGGCTCTACTGGGCTCTACTGGGCTCTATTGGGTTCTATTGGGCTCTGCAGTGCTCTGTTGGGCTCTGCTGGGCTCTATTGGGCTCTGCTGTCAGTGAAAGCACTGACTTACTTCATCGCGCAAACATACTGTCGCTGGTCTGGACTGGTCCTCTGAGCGCCTCTCCAGTCGAGCTGCTGCGGGGTTTAAATCAGAAATATTGCCAAATCCTCCTCCATCGTTGTGTAAACAGCTGTGTCATCCCTAGAGCCTTCTTTCTCTCCTTCACGCAAAGTTCTACTCTCAAAGTGAAAGTGAAACTTAAGCTACTCTGTATTGATGCATGCTTGAGTTTTTTATTTTATGAATGTACTGGGCACTGATAATCGAAAATAACTAAATGTATTTGAATGCTATATGCAGTATATAATGTATACATGTATATACAGTACATATATACACAGGGGGAGGGCATGTCATCATGTACTTGGTGGATGCCTGAACCAGTAACACTGACTACTGCTGCAAGCCTAGTGCACTCACTCTCTCTCCTCTCTCTCTCTCTCTCTCTCTCTCTCTCTCTCTCTCTCTCTCTCTCTCTCTCTCTCTCTCTCTCTCTCTCTCTCTCTCTCTCTCTCTCTCTCTCTCTCTCTCTCTATCTCTATCTCTCTCTCTCTCTCTCTCTCACACACACTCACACTCTCGCTCTCTCTTTCTCACTGACACACACACACACTCACACACACTCCTCTCTCTCACACACCACACACACACACTCTCTCTCTATCTCTCTCACACACTCACACTCTCTCTCTCTCTCTCTCTTTCTCACTGACACACACTCTCTCTCTATCTCTCTCACACACTCACACGCTCTCTCTTTCTCACTGACACACACTCTCTCTCTATCTCTCTCTCACACACACACACACACACACACACACACACACACACACACACACACACACACACACACACACACACACACACACACACACACACACACACACACACTCATACTCTCTTTCTCTTTCTCTTTATCTCTCTCTCTCTCTCTCTCTCACTCTCTCTCACACACACACACACACACACACACACACACAACACACACACACACACACACACACACACACACACACACACACACACACACACTCCTCTCTCTTCCTCTCCTCCGCATACTATGACCTGATTTCCTGTAATGACGCTGATAAGCATAATGGTTGTCCGGGCCACGCCGGGGGAACATGTGATTGCTGCAGACGAGCAGTAATACATCAGATCTGACGTGTGCAGCGCTATTAGGAGCTCATGAAAACATCACGCTGCTTTATTTATTTTTCTGACCTGTCAGTCTGCGAGTACTGCCTATGAGTGCCTTTCTCAATCCTGTAGCGTTACA
>NW_028174554.1:0-54714 GCF_963971535.1 Notolepis coatsorum
TACTTAAGACTACTCTTCAAAGAGCAGGAATTATCCTTTAATGCTTCTGTTAAAATTGAAATGGTTTTGACAAATAATAGATTTGATTAACTTTTAAACTGGAAACATGTATTTCCTGGAGAAAAAAAACCCTCAGTCAAACTAATGTTTCTAAATAAAGAGCTAAAAAAAATAAACCGATTACACTACTGGCAAGAAATGTACAACATATCCAAACTAATGGTTATGCATTGATTACACTACTAGCAAGCAAGTAATGTACAACATATCCAAACTAATGGTAATGCATCAATTACACTACTAGCAAGTAATGTACAACATATCCAAACTAATGGTTATGCATCGATTACACTACTAGCAAGTAATGTACAACATATCCAAACTAATGGTTATGCATCGATTACACTACTAGCAAGTAATGTACAACATATCCAAACTAAGTAGTATAAAACAAAATGTGAACTAGTCCTCGAAGGCCAATTATGTTAGTTTAGTGCAAACGCTGGGGAAAGGAACTAATGAGGGTTTAAAAACTTGCCACCTAGAATATCCACACACATCATAAAAACGATCAATAAAACATTCATTTGAAATACTATATCTAATAAAACACTATTTAAAAAAAAATCGTTTAAATAATTAATTAAGCGTCACCTAGATTTTGAAAGACTGTCATCAAGCACCATTATCAAGAAGCCGAGGACAATTTCAACCATATTACACATCATCCATCCATACTGGACTTTCATCCTTACTAATATATTCATCCATACTAATAGAGGGTTTCCTCCATACTAATATATTCATCCATACTAATATATAATATTAATATAACTGAGAGGGCATACATACCCTCATCTCGCACCTTGTTGCCCATATGCACATGTCCAGGGCCCCGTTCCCCGTACCTGGATAACTGAGTTAGCCGGATAATTTTCGGTCAAGCCTGACTTAAGCCGGACCTTCCCATTCCCCGAAGCTCGATTGTCTAAATCACCATGACAACAGATCAAAAAGTTTGAGCCTGGTCGGGAGCAGGGTTAACTTCAGTTAGCCGGATGAACCATGGCCAAGCCCCCGCAAAGAAATGACAGCTCGCTTCCTGAAATGATTCTCACAGTCTAGGATCTGCATTATACCATTCTGAATTACGTTTCTGTGCTTCGTTTTCCTAGAGGGGGCTTTTGAAATGTATAATAATAGAACTAAATGCTGATAATAAATCATATTGAGCCTATAGATTTACTTTGTCCTAAATAAAATAATGCACGTCATATACGGCGCTCGGAGTCGCGATACACGCTGCATGTGGTTATTTTAATAACGGCGCATTGCAAATGTGAATCCCGTGGGGATATTTTTAATGAATGAAACCTATCGGCCGTTTGGCTCTGATTAGTTTCGTATATTCTCCGCTGTAGATTTGCTTAACAGAGCGCCCGGATTGTGTTTCATTCAAGCATAAAATTGAAGTGTCTCTGCGTGGATTGTGGTTTTTGTGTGATATTGTAACTGGGATTAAAATGTCTGATGAGATGCGCTGTTTGACGGATTTGAGAAATTGAATGAGCCGTTGACGTCACATTAATGCATTTGAGAATAAAGAGATAAAACTTCATTTTTTGGTAAGAAAAATATTCTAAACACGGGTCTCTCGTCCATTAATGCATAAACAATGAGTATATCCCGTCTGGCACAGTGGCGCAGCGGCTAGTGCTGAATCCTCGCAACCGGGCGACCGGTGTTCGAAACCCCGCGTTTCCAATATAGTTCTTTTGGAATATAATATTAATGATTATACGCAAAAGTAGCCTAGTTTTAAGTTAAAATATTATAAATCTACATGCATTGAGGATGTCATTCTTTATATAGCTCTCAACGTGCACCAAATTGAATTATTCCTACATTGCAAAAAGAAGGAAAAGACTAGGAGAAGTGGGATTCGAACCCGGGCCGCCTGTGTGAAAGTCAAAAGCAGAAACCGTTACACCACAGTGGAGATAAGTAAAAGATCCAACCATCAATCAATGGGTAAGAGAGCCGTATCCTTATTCTGTATAACAGTTTAACTCATTATTTTCGCTAGCAAGATCTCATTTGATTATTCAATCCATAAACCTACTGCCAGCAGGCAAGTTTAAAGAAATATAATCTGATTGATTGAGGTAATGAGGGACTTAAAATTAGCCTATAGATAACGCATTTAACTTGTCGGCGAGGCGATTGAGCCCTGCAATCTGTTAATAAAGTTTTAAATCAATTAATCAATCAATGCCGTTAGAAAATCAGGATCTCTGCTATCGATAAGTGCTGGATTTTCAACTGAAGCGGCCGCGCGCACTTATCCTGGGTCTCAAGTCTGGTTCGAGTTAACGAGACTGAATCCACCTTCGAGGAACAGGAAAATCCCGGCTTCAAACATCGGGTTAACTGAATCTGGATAATGGGACTCTTGATCAACTTAGTTGAACCAAGTACGGGGAATAGGGCCCAGAGTTAATTATATTGTATATTGTTTACACTGCCTTTTTATTCTATTTTTACTTCTCCACTGTACTATAATTCTGTGACCTGTACGTCTTCTACTACCTGTACCCCCCCTCCCCCATGCTGCTATGCCTGAATTTACCTAAGGGGATCAATAAAGGTATATCAGACTGGGGTTTGCACCATACTAATATATTCATCCATACTAACAGACTGGGGTTTCATCCATACTAATATATTCATGCATACTAACGGAGGTGTTTCATCCATACTAATATATTCATGCGTACTAACACAGGGGTTGCATCCATACTAATATATTCATGCATACTAACAGGGCACTATGGCAGCAGATCCTGTGTGTTCAGTTCAACCCAGCAGACTAGGATGGTCTCAGTCCTGACATATTGTTGGTAAACAGAACTGAACCCAGAACCGCAGATTAAACCCCCTACTGCAGAAGAACTGACGAGACTGCATCACAAGATGGAGTCTAGCAGAGAGGAGGAGGAACATAGAGAAACAGAGTAGCACCACCCCCTTTTCATTATTCTAAATCACCACCATCATTATCATACTAGTAGTGACCACCACTACCACCATCATCATTATCATCATTATCATCATTATCATCATCATCACCACCACCACAACAGAATCTGGTATTAAATAGTGATGGCGAGATGAAGCTTCATGAAGCATCGAGGCTTTCCATCCAATAGTGCCATACATGTGTTGATGCTTCATGGTGGTTCATTTGCTCTACTGTGCCATCAAGTGGACAATAAACGTAGACTAGCTGAGTTTAGGGAAGAGCAATATATCAACATTTATTGTTAATCTGTTATCTTTTTTTTTTAAATCATCATCAGTTATAATGCAGTGTTGTTGTCTAAATGGGCCCCAGGGTTACACGGCAGGAAAACAGTGACGTTGCATTTTCAAATGATTTCGTTTTGCACGTCCCAAGTCGAATGGCAACAGCGTTTTAGCTGGCATTTTTGCTAGCCCACGTGGGAATGCTAAAAAGGTGTTTTCGTTGTCACAACTCCCTTGGAACGGTGCCATCCAACCTCGCGCGTGCCATGGACGTTGGTGTCTAGGGCACGCGCGAGGTTGGATGGCACCGTTCCAAGGGAGTTTTGACAACGAAAACTCCACATTCACGTCCGACATTCGAGGCTATATTGTTCGTTTTGTACTCCAATGTAACTTCGAGCAGCAGTATCACCTCGTCATCGATCCAAGTAAAATTGTTCTTTCGTACTTTTTGCCATAGCTACTTACTCTTGTTGTCCTGTACAGTGACTAGCTGTGTTTATAGCTCTGTGCTCGCGACGAGTACCTTCCCGTGCATGCTCAGTGTTGAATTCAGTGATGAATGCCTGCCCGCGCTTTTGCGACATCGTTGCCGTCTGACCTTGCCTAGGCTTCTGGCAACGAGGAGAGCTCAGGAGACAATGATCGTCTAACCTGACTGTGTATTTCACGAGTGAAAATGCAACATTTCATACATTATAAATTTCATTGTATACTTGTATGCCGTGACAAATAAAACTTGACTTGAACATCGCTGTTTTCCTGTCGTGTAATAACCCTGGCCTAAAGCAAATAGTAAAGACAGATTAACAAGAAATGTGAGAATGTCAACTGAACATTCCAGTTTCAGTTTGATACTATAGCACCCGGCAATATGATGAATGTAGATTATAATGAGGTTGTTGTTCATACCAAAGCAGATATTGTGATACATGTAAAAAAGGTTGTTCTGCTTAGAGGGAGGCAGTTTTTTTCATGCTCAGACACACCTATCTTCAGATTCTGAAGGAGTGTCGTTTTCAAAATCAACACAAATCAAACTCTCATCTTGGTTCTTGAAGTTTGAAGATAGCATTAACCCTTTCAGCTGTGCAACGTGCATCACAATGGCTACTGGCCACTGAAGGCTATGGAGTTCTGGAGTTCCACGGTGGCATTCTGAAATAACATTTGAGAAAGAAATGTAAACACCTGAAAGGGTCAAGTCTGCACATGCTTCAAAATCAATCCCACGACAGATTTACTGATGATTAATGACAAAGAAGTACAAGCGCTTAACAGAGGCCTGTCAGAGGCAGGTTGACCACAGTCCTGAGAGCTCACATGATTCTGTAACTGCTCCACTGACGTGGTAATAAGATATGGTCAAAGATACCATGATTTGAGTGCATTTTCTGTTGCTATAGACAGCTTCAAATCGACAACGTAAACAACGCAAAGTTAATTTCCTGTCACCGTTTGCTAATCAAATAGCTGACAGGAAGTACATTTGGGTCCAAACTGTTGCCCTAGCAACATAATGCCAGCGAAACTGTCTGCATTTTAATTTGTTGTTGAAATATGGTGAATGAATATGGTTTGTTTCCATAGCAACCATTCCAACACAGAGTACTTGTTGATACAGAGTAGCGATATGAGAAGAGAACGTTTTGCCCCACGTTTGTGTGGTTATCTTTCTTCCAACCACTTTCAAAAGAAAATATCTACTTTATGTGCTGTGGTGATGCAGGTAAAACACTGAAAAAGCACGATATTACTGTTCCACTGTGACTCATTTACAAGATCCAGTAATAGCACGTCAAATTATTACATTTGGCTGATATATGATACATTCATCACCATTAATTTAGCCTGGTATAGGGAGGTGTAGTCTGACGTCACTTTAGTTTACCGCGTGGTCCACCCATATAGGGATTTATCATTGGGAAAATATATTATCGGCTATTGTAATAATTCTGCCTAATGAACATTGGCAGGCTTTCCATTTTTGCACAAGATGAGTTCCCTTCTATCACTAACATTATTGTTTGAGCATTTTTTTATTAGTCTTCTCCTCCCCTCCCCCCCTCCCCACTCCTCTGAAATACCCCTCCTCTCCTCTCTGGTCTACCCCTCCTCTCTCCTCTCCTTCTACTCCTGATTTGCAGAATACAAACATTTGTGCTGTTCTTTTTAATTAACAAAAAGGGTTGAAAATATTTAGGGCTAATCAGTAACTAAATCACCACCAACAGGCCCACAGCAGCAAGGTGTGGCATCACCCTGTACGTCTGACATCACCTCATACTTCTGACATCACCTCATACGTCTGACATCACCTCATACTTCTGACATCACCTCATACTTCTGACATCACCTCATACGTCTGACATCACCTCATACGTCTGACATCACCTCATACTTCTGACATCACCTCATACGTCTGACACCACCTCATACTTCTGACATCACCTCATACGTCTGACACCACCTCATACTTCTGACATCACCTCATACATCTGACATCACCTCATACTTCTGACATCACCTCATACGTCTGACATCACCTCATACGTCTGACATCACCTCATACTTCTGACATCACCTCATACTTCTGCGGCCATTTGGGGAACCTGCTGGAAGTATCTGTTCAGCAACATGGAGGTCCTCTGGAGCCAAGGTTGTGTGCTGCTGTGACCTGAGTCTCATCCAGCAGGACCTGGGTTTCATCCAGCAGGACCTGGGTCTCATCCAGCAGGTAGATATGACCTGGGCTGACTGGACTACCACATAGAATCATCCCCAGGCGTCTCATCCTGTACGGGGGCGGGGGGGGGGGTTACCACATATAATCATCCCCAGGTGTCTCACCCTGTGCTGGATGAGGGGGGGGGGGGGGGTACCACATAGAATCATCCAGAAAGTTTCAGTAAAGATGTCTCACTCACACAAAATAAGACAAAAATTACTCTCAAATAGTCTCAACTTCGTGACTCTCGCTGTATTGGCCTCTGTAGCAAACCCACCCGTCTACCAATAATAATTAAAAGAAAAAAAAACTACGATTGATTCAGCCGGTCTGGTAAGATAATGGTTCCTATCATAGAACAAGTGTACAGTATATGGATCCGGAAATAACATAATTCTTTTCTTTTCTCCCTTATAAAGGATGTGTGGTTCCATAGCACTACCATGACATCATCATCATCATCATCATCCTAAACACCCCTGATCTGCAGAGACTGTGCTAGGAATGAAGGAATGAATGAAGGAAGGAAAGATTGGAGGTTTTACATGCTTGAACAGAGAGGGAACAAAGAGGAAATGAGATATGAATGAAATATTGAACTAATTTCCCTATGCAGAGAGAGTTGACGGTGGGTTCCGATTAAAAAATAAACCAAAGGACAGTAATATCGTACATTTTCCATCTGTTCATTGACGGATCAATGTAGCTGCAGCCTTATTTAGTGTATCGTGCAAACATACTGTTGCTGGTCTGGACTGGTCCTCTGAGCTCTTCTTCAGTCAAATTTTCGCTGCTGCAGGGTTTAAATCTGAAAGATGGCCAAATCCTCCACCATTGTCATGTCGCTTCTAGGTTCTTCTTTCTCTCCTTCATGTGTTAAATCGGGAGTAGTTAAATCTATTCCAGAAGTGAAAGTGAAACTTGAGCTACTCTGTACTGCACAAACCTATAAAATAGCTCTGCTGTCCATGCAGACACTTTCAGTTTATAATGTTGTCAGACTAAGTATTGATAACACGCTTAGTATTTTACAAATTCAAATTATTTTTTTATTTGATGAACATGGGTAAATATGCGAAAGTGAACTAAATTGTTTTTATTTCTATAAAAAGACAAAAAACAAAGCATACCCCGATGGGCAAGTAATGTACTCGGTGGATGCCTGAACACAGTAACACCGGTACCACGGACTCATGTGATGAGCTTTAGCTGTCGCGGCTGCAGACATTATTAAGCTGCTTGGCTGTGGGCTGTTCGGACCGTTCTGATGGCTTTGATATATTTCACAGTCTGGCTAGCTATCGCCGGCTAAGCTACACAGACATCTCAGTTGTTGTTATTGTTTTTTATGTTATGCACTGCAGTCAGTGTAGCCATGGAAATGGTTGCCACAGTTGTACCTTGTTTGTTTTCCAAGTGAACCGCAGGCTGGGAAGATATCACTACATATCAAAGTGATCAGAAGAGAATGTAAGCTTTACTGAAAATTCAATTGATGACTGGTGTCTTTTGAGGCTGATGTTTCATTAAATGTTGTGTGCACTTGTATATTGTCTTCATCTTCTGCTATGTGACTCCTGGCTCCTTGTGTGTGTGTATGTATGTATGTATGTGTGTGTGATCAGCTCCAGTCAAACAGCAGAATGCCGGCCAGTAGGGGCAGCAGGTTGAGCAGTAGCAGCCAGAGAGTGCCGGTCAGCCCAGGAGAGCAGGAGCAGGGGTCTGAAACAGAACACAACACAAAGACACACTCAGAGAGAAGACTCACACAGAGACAGAGAGAGACAGAGAGATCCAGGGACATATCATACTCGCTCTGGTGATTGGCTTACACACCAACTTTTTGGGATATTAGCTTATTTGCCATCTACCCTGGAGTTAGACAAGCAGATACATACCCTTTTCTTCTCTGTGCATGCATTAGGCTTAGGGAACAGCCTAACCTAGTTAGCCTAGCTTAGCGTCATTCACTGGAAGTAGGTGTGCCAGTGTAGCCTAGTTCCCAACAGTCACGAAATACACTCCAAAACGTTCCTGTAAACATGTTGTGACCTGTGTATTAACCACGTGGAGAAATAAACCCCTGCTGCCTGGGCGCAGTGATGTCATCACCTCAAAAGCACAGTTTTTCAAAAAGCAACAGGGCTTTTGAGGTGATGAAATCACTGCGCCCAGAATTTCCCAAAAAGTTGGCGTGTTCCTTTAACTCATTCAGTGCCATGCCCGAGTATAGTCGGGTTATCTCGCCAGCGGTTGAGCGCCATACCAGAGTATAGTCGGGTTTTGATCCTTTGATCATTTTCCTTTGGTCCCCGTTCTACACAGTCCCTCGGAGCCTCCTGGCATAACGTTGGAATTGCAATGACGATCGAAAGCCGCCAGGTGGCAGTATCGCCTACCTTATGAACATGGGCCAGCTATTACAGACCCCACAGCCCCAAAAACAACTAGGTACTCTTTGCGAGCAGCAGTAAGCAGAACGCGTTCGAAAATCGCGATCACCTAGAGCGAACTATTGGATATTATGAAAAAGACTAAATGGATTATATGGATGATGATTATGGACGATAAGGTGCGTTTGTTGGACTAAGCACTACTGGTAAAACATAAAACAACTATAATCAAATCGACCGATGAGGAAACCTATTCGGCTCCATGGTATAGTCTGACCCGAGCACACAATAGTAACCTGGCTGCAATGCAATGGCGAGCGAACTATTGGATATATAAAGAAGACAAAACGGATTATGGATGATGATTATGGATGATAAGGTGCGTTTCCACCAGACTATGATGTTGGACTATGTTGGACCAAGCACTACTGGTAAAACGTAAAACAACTATAATCAAATCGACCGATGAAGAAACCTATTTAGCTCCGTGGTATAGTCTGGCCCGAGCAGATGAAGTAGACGGATGAAGGCATATGTATTGATCCTGTTCTGATTCAAGACGTTTGGACTCGACGTGAGAAATGGAGTACATCTAAAACAAAGCTAACGTCTTTTTTTACGTGTACTTTACAGAAACTCCATCATAAAACATGCGTTTATATGATCGCTGCTTCGGATAAACGACCCCCCCCCCCCCCCCCCCGCCTGGTAATAATGTGTCTCAGGCGAGCAAAAAACATGATTTACGCATACCCGCAGAAAACGTTCTGTAACTCGCGTTCCAGGAAATCAGCTTGGATTTGAGTGAAACAAGGCAATGTTAATATTGGAATTGTGAACAAACGAAGGTATGTAGAAACAAACCATTTTTTACATGTTGTACTACAAATAGTTTGTCAAATGAGCCATACTGTACTATTGTCTCCATAGCTATAATATAGAATATACAATAGCTCCACAAAGATCATGAAATATCGCGAAAATGGTCACGAAAAGCTGGCCCATAGACAGCACAGATGGGGGTACACGCTGGCGCTGAACGAGTTAAGGTTCTCAGAGTTTGCACTGAATTAAGAAAATCTGCTTTTAGCTTCTGTGCCCCAGAATATGGAACATTTTGCAAAGCAGTTTAAAACTCAATTCATTAGTATCCATTGGTCAGTTTAAATAAGATAAGATAAAATAGTCCTTAATTGATCCCCTTGGGGAAATGTGGGCATCATAGCAGCATAGGGGAGGGGAGGTACAGGTATGGGGAGGGTAATAGAAGAAAGAAATATAGGCAATACAATTAAATCTGGCTATAAAAATATAAGAAAAATAAGCAGTATACACAAGGTGCAGGTGAGGGTCTGTACCCTAACGCCGGGAACGCACCAGGGGCGAGCAGGCACTCGCGGGGTTTCGTGCGAGAACAGCTTGCGTGGCCGACCACACCGAGTCCGACTTCAGAGCGGGCGGAAGCGCACAGAGGAAGGCACATTTACATTGGAACAGCTGTAAATGCCTAGTCTATGCGAAGTCAGTCCCTGTTTGAAGATTTTTTAAAGATTTCCAGTTACAGTGTTCTATTGTTCTACCGGCTAGCGGTATGTGATGTAGAACTACCATATTGTCCTGAATATAAGACTACTTTTTTTCAGTCACAAATTACATAACGTGCTCTGGAGGTTGTGATAAACTAACATTATTTAGCCCCTTTCCCAGTTAAGCTAGTAGGACATGCCTGGTATCAGTCAATATACTGCAATCACACAATTCATGACATCACTGGTTTCACGCTAACTTAAAGACTGAACCCTGTACCGTTAACATTAAATGATCCGCTGGCTAACCAGTAGGTTTCCGAGGGTTGAAGCAAAGTTAACCAAGGTCAGGACTGAGGAGGAGTCAGAATTCACATTGTAAGATCATGGTGATCAATCAGGCAGTTTGACTGAAATATAACCTATGGTTCCATCTTTCACTTTGAGATATAAATTATGTTAGAAATAGACCGGGTACAGTCAGGCTAGATCAGGCTACAGTAATCAAATTTAATTTAGTTTAAATAACATTTATTGTATTATTTATAACTTTTTTGTGCCTTTTTATCTCATGTAAACATGGGAATATATCCCTAGTTTGTTTTATTCAATGTGTTACCATTACTGACCAATAGGATTAGTAGTAGGTGTCGAGGGGTGGACGCTGATCTCTAGACACCGACCTATCCACTCTGTGAACGTGAATGACCAACAACAGTACTACTGACCAATAGAACCGCTCCAGGAGGCATTGCGGGGCGGGAGCTGGTGCGGGAGTGGACAGTCGTCGCAGAAGTCCGAGCAGGCGGGACAGACGAGGACTCCGTTATAAACCCAGTCGTTGACGCGGACGCTGACGCTGAGCAGCTGACCTTTGCGAGTGCAGAGGAAGGAGCGCTGCTGGACGTACACCACCAGGCCCTGAGCTGAGCACCACACCTAGAGCATGCACACACACACACACACACACACACACACACACACACACACACACACACACACACACACACACACACACACACACACACACACACACACACACACACACACACACACACACACACACACACACACACACACACACACACACACACACACACACACACACACACACACACACACACACACACACACACACACACACACAAAGATTATAAAAAATATATATAATCTTTTATCTTTTATATAATCTCCCAAAATGAGATTAGATTAGATTCAAATGTATTGTCATCATACAGCACAAGTACAATACAACGGAAATAAGTTTGGTATCCAACCAGAGTGCAAAATGTAAGTATAATAGTAACATATATCAAGCCGTTTCTACACTGGCTCTTAGATGTGCGCAAGCAATGTAATAAATAAATAAAACCAACAATAAATAATATAATAATAAAAAGACGGTATATGGAATATTAACCTATTCCTGTATAACTATATCCGCACGATTTAGTTTAGTTTAGTTCTTAGTTTAGTTTTATTATTTATTTATTTTCGGACATGATTGTTGAGTCATGACTATAAATCAAACACGCCAAAACACGCAGAGGCACTGTACAAAAAGGGCCAGAGCCGACTCTACTTCCTCAGAAGGCTGAGATCCTTCAATGTCTGTACAAGGATGTTGAGGATGTTCTATGAGTCGGTGGTGGCGGGCGCCTTCTTGTACGCTGTGACCTGCTGGGGCAGCGGACTGAGAGCAGGGGACACAAACAGGATGGATAAGCTGGTCAGGAAGGCCATCTAAGCTCCAGGCCATCAGGGAAAACCCCTCCCACCCACTATACACAGACTTGGCTGACAGGAGGAGCATGTTCAGTACAATACAATGGATCACTGTGCCTCACTGCATCACTGAGCACAGAGTGACAGTTACCATCTTCCTGGACTCTTAGTTTTGAAACAGCACTGTGCAATATTACACCTACTGTAGACCTCAGTATATTTTTACTGTATTTATTTACTGTATATTTTATTCCATCTTTATTCTATTTTATTCTACTCTTATCTTAGGCAATTTGATTTGATTTGTTTTGTTATTCTTATTCGTGACCTGTCCTGTCTAAATGTTTAAATGTTTAAATGTTGAGCGATTTGCAGTGTCAAATTTCCCTCTGGATAATAAAAGTATTTCTATTCTTCTATTCTATTCTATAAATGTAAAACATAATTGTTAATGATACAAATAGTGTTGTATTTATTATCATTATTTAATTCCACGGATGTCTGTCATATCGAAGTGATATTGGCATGACATATAAGCATGACATCTCATTGTAATGTCAATACTGAACGACAGTGTGCTTGTCAAGAGCTGTTCAGTATTGACATTACAATGAGATGTCAGGCTATTATGTCATGTTCTACAGTAGGACTTACTACTATAATACCTAATAAAACAAGTCATTAGAATAATAGAAGCCTACTGCTGGAACGATTCATTTCGCACGTATATATTAGTGATGTGCATCTCCATCACTGAGGCCGATGCGATGCGCATCTCGATACGGTGCCAACAATACGATACATTAACGATACATTTGAAGCACCGGGCGATGCGATGCGATACGATTCACCCCTGTTGAGATATGATACGATTCGATACGATTTGATTCAACATAAAGTGATTCAGGGCGATACGATGCAATTCAACACGATGCAAAATAATGATAACATTTTATGGTATGACAGAGGATTTGGTTGTATTCCTTATATGCAGCTTATATTATTATTAAAAATAAAAGAATCTGCCGAGCGGAGATTGCGTTCGTCACCAGCCCCGGAGCTGAGCTGGATTTGCCTGTTCGAATCCAGCTCACAGCTCCGGGGTTGTCACCAGCTTGGCTGGCCGTCTGCACTGATACAATTGGCAGTATTAGAGGGTGGGAGAAGCTGGAGGGGTGGGTCCGGGTCGTTGTAAACAGCGACTCCTACAGTTCGGTCGGGGCGCCTGCTAAGCGCGGATTGGACGTGAGGGGGATAGTGTGGTCCTCCCACACGCTACGCCCTCTCAATGAGAATCCGCGCTGCCAGGTGAAAAGAAGCGGTGATTGGCTGGACGTGTGTCGGAGGAAGCACGTGGTAGCCTCCACTCTCCCAGATGATCTGACTGTGGGGGGTAAGTGCGCAGCGACCAGGAAGGGACTGGGAATTGGCATACGACTAACATTGGGATGGGAGAAAATCGGAGGAAAATGGAGGGGGAAAAAGACCAATAAAAAAAATAAAAATAAATAAAAGAATCTACTGTAAGACAATTTATATAAAAACTCTTGGGTGCCTTAAGACTTTTGCACAGTACTGTGTTTTCTATCCACTTTAGCTAAAAACACACACACAATGTATATATACACACTACTGTGAGACAATAATAATCACACACAAAGGGATAATGGCTTATAGCAGACTTAATGATTTTATAATTAAATCCAGATAATGAAATTAAATGTTTATCATCAACTATCCAGTTAGTATTTATATTGTAACGTTTGGCCACTTCAAATCATTGAACGGAGAGAGAGAGAGAGAGCGTTCTGATGCTCCGTAGCTAACCACACCATGATGGCATTTTGTCAACAACACAGTTTGAACCTGGAGGAAGGAAGCGATATAAAGAAACAAATTGCCAATAAATGTGAAGTTATCTTTGAACCTGTTGTCAATATACCCCCCCCCCCATTTCCTCACTAATGGAACTGGTGTCACGTTAGTTAGTTGTTAGATAGTTTAGCGTTAGCTGAGCTAGCCAGCGGCTACTATCGTTAGCCAGCGGCTACTAGCGTTAGCCAGCGGCTACTAGCGTTAGCCAGCGGCTACTAGCGTTAGCCAGTTGCTCAATTCAATTCATGTCTCGACTTCCACTGTTTGTTGATAACTGTGACGCGGCTCTCGCCTTCTGTAGTAGCGAAGCAAAGATAGTATCTGCTGTGTGCAGTGCACTGCTGACAGAAGTGGATGAGAGGAAATTATATGAATGAATTTTGATTTAGAATTTTGGAATGCCAACGTAACGAACGAACGTTCGAACGTTCGGGCTCAGCCTTAATATGGCATATTAATACAGTATATTCCACTATATGTAGCTATATCCACGGCAATCAAGTCAAGTCAAGTCAAGAGTTTTATTTGTCACGGCATACAAGCATACAGTTCTTATTTATTTATTTAGTTTGCAGTGTGTGTGTGTAATGCTGAGGACTATAAATGCCGTACTACTCTCAAAAGCAAGTGTCAGACCGTCTCTGTTCTTATATCACCCAGTCAGACCGTCTCTGACCTTATATCACCCAGTCAGACCGTCTCTGACCTTATATCACCCAGTCAGACTGTCTGTTCTTATATCACCCAGTCAGACCGTCTCTGACCTTATAGCACCCGGAGCCCCAGTCAGGGTAGCTCATTCTCCTGGTACACTGCTCCATGACGAACGCTGACCTCTGGTACAAACACACAGAGTCCGGCCCATACTGCTCTGCGCCGTAGTTTCTCCACCAGTCTAGATACACAGACAGAAGGAAAGACAGAAAGACAGGTAGATACATACACAGAGACATACATACACAGAGACATACATACATACACATACATACAGAGACATACATACACAGAGAGACACACATACAGAGACATACATACACAGAGACATACATACAGACACATACAGAGACATACATACACAGAGAGACACACATACAGAGACATACATACACAGAGAGACACACATACAGACACAGACATACAGAGACATACACACAGAGACATACATACATAGAGAGACACAGAGACACACATACAGAGACATACACAGAGACATACACACAGAGACATACATACATAGAGAGACACAGAGACATACACAGACATACAGAGACATACATACACAGAGACACACATACAGATACATACATACATAGAGAGACACAGAGACATACATACACAGAGAGACACACATACAGAGACAGACATACAGAGACATACACACAGACACAGACATACACACAGACACAGACATACACACACATAGACATACATACACAGAGACATACATACATAGAGAGACACAGAGACATACATACAGAGACACATACATACACAGAGACATACACACAGACACAGACATACACACACATAGACATACATACACAGAGACATACATACATAGAGAGACACAGAGACATACATACAGAGACACATACATACACAGAGACATACACACAGACAGAGACATACACACAGACAGACATACACACACATAGACATACACAGAACACGTGGACAGATAGACACATATAGAGGAAAGTTCAGTCTGTTATTTCCGTAATTAATACAGGTAATAAAGGTATTAGTAGAATCAGTGATCAAAAGTAATAAAGGTGTTAGTAGTCAAGACAGTATCTGTAATAGAGATATTAATAGTATCATTTACATTTACATTTAGTCATTTAGCTGACGCTTTTATCCAAAGCGACTTACAAGTTCTGTACGACAAGACAGCAAGAAGGGTACAACTATATCAGCTGAGTAACAATGTTCATCAAAGTGTTGAGTGCTACATTGTAGGTTAGTTTATTAGGACAAGTGCATGACAGTAAGGTTAGTCAGGGTTAGATATTTTATTTTTATTTTTTTATTATCATTTCAGATAATGGTTGAAGAAGTGCGTCTTTAGTCGACGGCGAAAGATTGGACGGGATTCGGCTGTCCTAACCATAATAAAGGTACTAGTAGTATCAGTAATAAACAGTAATAAAGATGTTAATAGTATCATTAATAAAGGTATTAGTAGCATCGGTGCTAAACAGTAATAAAGGTGTTAGTAGTATCGGTGCTAAACAGTAATAAAGGTGTTAGTAGTATCATTAATAAACAGTAATAAAGGTGTTAGTAGTATCATTAATAAACAGTAATAAAAGTACTAGTAACATGACTTACCAGGCTGATTCTCCTGTATTCTGCAGTAGGAGTTTCTCTGATATTCTCCACTGAGATGCCAACTGAACTCCTGGCTGAAGGGACAAAAATCTGCGATCTCCACAGCGCCCCCATAGGACGACACATGCTCTGCAGGCACCTCAGGGATCTCATCAAAATACTGAGACACACACACACACACACACACGTAGCAAGAGACAGAATAATGATTCATTAGGTACACAACAATTAGTTCCAAGATGCCTGCCAGTCTGCTTGTGTGTGTGTTTGTGTATGCAAGTTTGTGCGCATGTGTGTGTGTGTGTGTGTGTGTGTATGTATGTGTGTGTATGTGTGTACCTGGTACTCCAGAGGTAGATGGTGTATGTATGTATGTATGTATGTATGTATGTATGTATGTATGTATGTATGTATGTATGTATGTATGTATGTATGTATGTATGTATGTATGTATGTGTGTGTGTGTGTGTGTGTGTGTGTGTGTATGTGTGTGTATGTGTGTACCTGGTACTCCAGAGGTAGATGGTGTATGTATGTATGTATGTATGTATGTATGTATGTATGTATGTATGTATGTATGTATGTATGTATGTATGTATGTATGTATGTATGTATGTATGTATGTATTGTTTAACCTTTATTTACCCAGGGTAGGTTCGCTGAGCACAGATGCTCTTTTTCAGCTACGCCCTGCTTCACATTCACACAGTTCCATTCATACCTGGGAGCTGCCCAGTACAACCACAGTCTGACACCGTTGGCCACTGGGCAACTCCACTGGAGCAGTTGGGGGTTAAGTGCCTTGCTCAAGGGTATGTAGTATGTATGTATGTATGTATGTATGTATGTATGTATGTATGTATGTATGTATGTATGTATGTATGTATGTATGTATGTATGTATGTATGTATGTATGTATGTATGTATGTATGTACGTGTGTGTGTGTGTGTGTGTGTGTGTGTATGTGTGTATAATGTGTGTGTGTGTACCTGGTACTCCACAGGTAGGCGTTGTGTGTAGTTCTGCAGGTTGCAGACAGCCACGGCCAGCTGGTCCTGCCTGCAGGTCAGCTGCAGAGGAGTGGCTCGCACCGTGTCGCAGTAGGGGGTCACTGCATGACGCCTGCAGGAACAACACAGTAGGGGGTCACTGCATGACGCCTGCAGGAACAACACAGTAGGGGGTCACTGCATGACGCCTGCAGGAACAACACAGTAGGGGGTCACTGCATGACGCCTGCAGGAACAACACAGTAGGGGGTCACTGCATGACGCCTGCAGGAACAACACAGTAGGGGGTCACTGCATGACGCCTGCAGGAACAACACAGTAGGGGGTCACTGCATGACGCCTGCAGGAACAACAACGACAACTGTTTCCATCTGTTTTTTTGTCTCTGTCTGTCCTCTGTTTCCATCTGTCTGTCTGTCCTCTGTTTCCATCTGTCTGTTTGTCTGTCTGTCCTCTGTTTCCATCTGTCTGTCTGTCTGTCTGTCTGTCTGTCTGTCCTCTGTTTCCATCTGTATGTTTGTCTGTCTGTCTGACCTCTGTCTCCATCGGTCTGTCCTATGTCTCCATCTGTCTCTGTCTGTCTGTCCTCTGTCTCCATCTGTCTCCATCTGTCTCTGTCTGTCTGTCCTCTGTCTCCGTCTGTGTCCCGGGGGTGTTGTCTCGGGCCGTCCCGATCCTGCATGTCTTCTCATTTGGCCGCTGTGTCCGTCTGCTTGAGTGTGTGGGGTCGTGTCTCCCTTGGCGTGGCTGCGGGTCCTGGGGCGCGTGGCCTGTCATTCCTCTGTGGAGTTTGGGGGTGGGGGCGTGGGATTTGCTGTTTTTCCTCGTGGTGGCGGGAGCACCGGGGCCGGGGGAGATGGGGCGGCCCGCAGGGGTGGCATTTCCCAACGCTGTGCATGGCGGTCTGAGTGGCGTGCGGGCTGTTTGCGTTTTCCTTCGGTCATGGCGTGCTTTAATGGGGGGGAGGGTGTCTTGGATGGGGATGTGGTAGGGATTGATGTGTGGGGTGTTTGGGGGACTGACTGTTCCGGGGGGGTTCACATGCCTTCGAGCAACATTGTACTATTGTACTTATTGTATGCCTATTCTTAAGTCTGCACGTTTACATTGTACTACTTTTATTGTCTTTTATACCTATTCTTATGTATATATATATATATAATTTATTATTTTGTCAATTTGTGTGCTGACTTTATGCCTATGTTCATTTTATACTTGCTGTGGTGCACTCTGGACTGCAGTCCATGTGTGAAGACAGTACTATATAGATCAGGGGTGGCCAACCCGCGGCTTGCGAGCCGCATGCGGCTCTTTGCCCGTCAATGTGCGGCTCTTCCATCCATACATTTTTTTTTTTTTATGCCACTCATTCCATAAGGACGTAGAATAAACATTTAAAAAAAATTAAATGGTCCATTTGCATGTTCTTGGTATCTGAATCTAGGGACATATATGGATCAGTTTCAGAAATAGTGTGTCTGTTACTAGGCTTGAGTAAATTGTAATGAACCAAAGGAGAATATCAATTCTATTTAAAAAAAAAAAAAAAATTATCTTTGACTGTGAATAACACCATGCTAAAATTGACCAGACCTGAAAAATCTAAGCAAATGAATAAAGGGAAGATGATTAAACAGAAGGTTTTGTAGATACAGTACTGAATTCTGCCATCTTTTTTATAATTTCTCCACCATTTTTCATCGTATTGCAACACCGTTTTTTGCAAGACGTTCACAGAAAGGTAGAGAAACTAACTGCGTTCTGTTTTATGGCAATAATGTTCAGGTTTTTGGGAGATAATACCAAAAAATAAAGAGAAATAAAAAAGTAAATCCAGAAGTCAGATGATTGGCAGGGGCTGGTGTGAGCTGGGTAGGGTAGTTTTTCGAAATTCGAAAGCCCTGAGTCTCTTCCTTCAAAAGACTACACTCACTTTTGGCTGTGCCACTTCCTCCTGTCAATATGCGCCGGTTCCCGACTCAATGCCCTGAGATTTCTATAATCGTGTATTTCACTAATAACAGTTAAAATAATTGGTAAACAAACGTAATGCTGAAAATATACACTTTTACTGTATATCTCGGGCTTAAGAGGTTAACCCTGTGAGGCCCAAATTAAAAAGACATAGCAACTTCAGAGGCCAGAGGGTGGAACGTATAAACACATTTACTATCAAATAGCATTGTGAGGCTGAACAACAGGACCAATTGACTATATGTGCTTAACATTTTTTAAATAAACATTCTTTTTTTAAATGGCTAAAAGTAGGGATGTCCGATTATCGGCCTACCAATATTATCGGCCGATATTGGCATTAAAATGTGATATCGGAAAATATCGGTATCGGTTTAAAAAAAAATATATATACTTTTTTTTTTACATTTTATTTAACCTTTATTTACGCAGGCAAGCAAGTAAGAACAGATTCTGATTTTATTTATTGTCAAAAGTATGCATAATGTTGTGTTAATTCCACGACAAGAGATATTATTCCGTTTTTTTTCCAGTTTTTTCAGTTTTTTTTTATTCAGTTTTTTTGGGGGGGGGAGAACCCTGCATATATCAGTATCGGTTGATATCGGTATTGGAAATTAAGAGTTGGACTATATCGGTATCGGTAAAAAAGCAAATATCGAGCATCCCTAGCTAAAAGTGATTTTGTAATTTTGCAACCGTGGGTCTCACAGGGTACTTTTAACCCTGTGATGCCCAAATAAAAAATACATTAAGGCCAGAGGGTGAGACCTATAAACACATGAAGGGTGCCGTGACTGAAAAAAAAGGTTGAGAAACGCTGGTATATGGTGTGGCTCTTTGTGGTACCACAGTACATTTTGTGGCTCTTAGTCTCTGACTGGTTGGCCACCCCTGATATAGATAGTTATTCATATTTATTATTGTTATATTGTAGAAATGTGTGCATTGAAATGTCTGTAAAGTCTCGACGACATTGAAATTGAGGGTGACCTCAATTGTAATTTCGAGAATAAAAAAAGGTTGATGATGATGTTTGTCTGTCTGACCTCTGTGTCTGTCTGTGTATCTATCAGTGTGTCTGTCTCTCTGACCTCTGTCTCCGTCCGTCTGTCTGTCTCTCTGACCTCTGTCTGTCCCTCTGACCTCTGTCTGTCTGTCCCTCTGTCTGTCTGTCTGTCTGTCTGTCTGTCTGTCTGTCTGTCTGTCTGTCTGTCTGTCTGTCTGTCTGTCTGTCTGTCTGTCTGTCTGACCTCTGTCTCTGTCTGTCTGTCTCTCTGACCTCTGTCTGTCTCTCTGACCTCTGTCTCTGTCTGTCTGTCTCTCTGACCTCTGTCTGTCTGTCTGTCTGTCTGTCTGTCTGTCTGTCTGTCTGTCTGTCTGTCTGTCTGTCTGTCTGTCTGTCTGTCTGTCTCTCTGACCTCTGTCTCTGTCTGTCTCTCTGACCTCTGTCTCTGTCTGTCTCTCTGACCTCTGTCTCTGTCTGTCCATCCAGAACTTGCAGCTCTTCATGACAAAGTCACAGCCCAGGCTGCGGCCCCAGTCCAGTCTCTGGGCCATGCTGTAGTTGGCCCGGTACCAGCCTGTGTCCTCCATGATGGCCAGAGTCAGCCTGGAGAACACTCGGTTCTGGGTGTGGGAGCCGGTCATCGCCTCGTT
The DNA here is from genome assembly GCF_963971535.1 of Notolepis coatsorum. Classification (NCBI taxonomy): domain Eukaryota; kingdom Metazoa; phylum Chordata; class Actinopteri; order Aulopiformes; family Paralepididae; genus Notolepis; species Notolepis coatsorum. The sequence goes on from NW_028174554.1 coordinate 20,529, forward strand.
CTGGAGGACAGAGATTCATTCATCATTATCATCATCATCACTATTATTATTATTATTATACAAATTACTGTAGTTGTCATTATTATTAAAGAGGATATATTTTTGTCATTTTCAACAAGTTAGTATTTTTGATATTGAAGTAAATATAAGTCTTTGAGGTCCCTAAACATGTCTTTTAACCCATTCAGTGCCAACCACGAGATCAGTCGGGTTAACTCGCCATGCGTTGAGTGCCAAGACCCGAGAAAACTCGGGTTTTAATCGTTATTTCTTTTATTAGCAATATCCATAAATTTTTCATCCATCCAGCCTGACGTTATCATTGGGAATGGGTCTGAGCTCGAAAAGGGCAAATACCGCCGCCTATCGTCTCCTGGATGGTATTGCACATCATTGGATTGGATTGGGTGGGACTGTGCATCAGAAAAAAACTCTGCTCCCGGGGTTTCCCTTCTCGGGCATGCAGTATCTGTTACCACATTCACTGGGGAGGCTAGGAGCAGCTTTCGATTATGTGTTTTGGACTATAGCAATCGAACAATAAACGCAATCAATATTTGGAATGGCGATGAGGAATTGGATAAATCTTTTTGCAGAACATCTGATGTGAGGTAAGGAGTCTATGTTACCAGTCTTGGGTTAATCAGATGTTTTTTTCTCCGCCATCGCAGCAGTGTGTGTGTGTGTGTGTGTGTGTGTGTGTGTGTGTGTGTGTGCATGTGCGCGTAACGTTAGCGCTGACCACGGCATGGATAATCGATTTTTCAGCCCACTTCTCTAGCGTGCATAAGTACACATATACTATCGATAATCTAGCGTTTATTTGAAAACTATTCATAAATCAGCCGAAAAATGACAACGTGTTGTGTATTCCAGTAAAGGGCTATTATCGCGAAATGTTTCTGGAATTACTAGACATCTCCAAAACTATACTCGTATTCAAAATGGTATAAAACGGAAATGTACCAATGAAAAAACAATCCGTTTCGTACATGTTGACTGCAAGCAAGTCATTGATAAGCGAGGGGTGTTTTAGACCCATAGCCATCATTTAAGATATAGTTTAAGCATTCACAAATGTCCCCGTCCTCCCACTGACTTCCTTATTGGCACGCTAGCCCTAATATGGTCAAAGGGGCGTGGCTCTGAATGAGTTAAGAAAGAAACTCTGATTATGCATTCTAGCAGCCTCTATACCTCTTCGTTTCAGTCCTGTTCTCATCGGGCTGTAAGGAGCAGGCTGCTTTTATTGTACAAATACATCCAGCAGTGGTGCGTGAGCCTGTTCCGTGGAACGGAATTCAGATCAAAATTTTAGACTAGACGTTGCAGATCAGATATGACTCAAGATCCAGCATCCAATGCAGCAATCTTGTTGTGAAACATGTTGTCAGAAACATATTTTAGGTTCAACCGTAGGTAGAAAAAATAAGATTTACGCATGAGCCGCCATCTTGTACACACATTCTATCAAGACATCTTATACATACACACACGTTAGTAACTACGCAGATTGTGGCTGCAATTCTTAACTCATTCAGCGCCAGTCACTATGATAGTCGGGTTAACTCGCCATCGCTTGAGCGCCAATCACGAGTATAGTCGGGTTTTAATCGTTATTTCTTTTATTAGCGATATCCATTCATTTTCATCCATCCAGCCTGATGTTATCGTTGGGAATGGGTCTGAGCTCGCAAAAGGGCAAATACCGCCGCCTACGCCTTCCAGCTGGTATTGCACTCCACTGGGAATGGTGTAGTTTCTTTTCTGGGACAATCCAAGCCGTGCGGGCGGGGTTTAAATACTCAGGCAAGGTAACCTGTTTCAACTATACATCTGCGAGGCTGTCCCCCACCCCCCCCCCCCTCAATATGCAATGCTGTTGAATGTGGCACGGTACTTCAAATGGCGATCAGATAATTGGATTATTTCTTTTGTATTACATCAGATACAAGGTAAGAACACTATATATAAATTTGATCGTTGATCTGATATTTATTTCTACCCCGATCGACACTGTCTCTGTGTGTGTGTGTGTGTGTGTGTGGCTGTGTGCCGTTGAGTGGGAGGAGGCGGCGGCGGAGCCCCGCGGTCCAGGGCTCTTTTCATTTTTGCATGAGGAAGGATAATAATGATGATCTAGCGTTGATTTCAGGAAGATTTGATAATCAGGCGAAAAATGACAACATGTTTAGTGTATTCCACTAAAACGCTATTATCGCGTCTTTCTCTAGAATTACTCAGAAGCACCCAAAGTTATACTCATATTCAAAACGCTATAAAACGGAAATATAATGTTGACTGGAAGCAACTCACTGATAATCGACGGGTGTATTAGACCCATAGCTATAATTTTTTTATCCACTTTTTTCTCCTCTTTTTCAATTTTTCTCCCATCCCAATTCCATTGTGCAAATTCTCCCCTCCCCTGTCTTGAACGTTGCTCGCATATGCCCCCCACTGGCCAGTTGTAGGGAGGATAGAAGCCTTGCATCACGTGTCCCCTCCGGTACACGAGGAGGCAGCCTGTCACATCTTTTCACCTGCCAGCGCGGACTCTCATTGGCGAGGTGTAACGTGTGGGAGGCTCACACTACCCCCGCCATTTCCTGTCTCTGCTGTGCAGGCATCCCCAACCGACCTGTAGGAGTCGCTGTCCACAACGTCCAGATTACCACCCATCGACTACCACCCGCTAATTCTGCCAATTGAATTAGTATGACGACTGGCCCAAGCCGGAGGCAGCGCCGACAGCCGGAGTCGAACCCGGTGTCTCTTGTGTTGGTGACGAGCGCAATGTCCGCTGCGCCACCCCTCATAGCTATAATTTAAGTTATACAATGGCATGCAAATTTCTCGATTCTGATTGGCTGAAACAGTCAAGTTAAACGTGGTTATTTTTTATTTTTTTTATCTACTTTTTCTCCCCATTTTTCTATTTTTCTCCCGTCCCCAATTTCGTATTGTCCAATTCTACCCTCCCCTGTCTCAAACGTTGTTAGGCCATGCCTCCCACAAGCCGGCTGCAATGTGGACGAAGCCTTGCATCACGTGTCCCCTCCGGTACTCGAGGAGGCAGCCGTTGCATCTTTTCACCTGCACAGCGCGATCTCTCAGCGGCGAGGGTCTGCGTGGGAGGGACACGCCGCCCTTGTCGCTTCCTGATTCTACTGCGCAGGCGCACCAACCGACCTGTAGGAGTCGCTGTCCACAACGTCCGATCCCCACCCACCAGCTTCCCACCCCCTAATACTGCCAATTGTATTAGTATGAACGACCAGCCAAGCTAGTAGCAACGCCGAGAGCTGGGCTCGAACCCAGCATATCCTGCGTTGGCCACTGCGCCACCTAGCCGCCCACAAACGTGGTTATTTCTTATAACCCCCGCCTGTGATCCCAGAACCCGCCCACAACCGAATTACAATCACTCCGCCGTTCGTGGTTTTAGAAATGACAGCAAGATGGCTGACAATAATCTTTATGAATGGATATGTTGAAAGCGTCATAACGACTAAATCTAAAACGATTCTGTCACGGCAAATGTGTTAGTTTCTTACACAATGTTGGATTATGTAATTGTTGGGTCATGAGTCATTGTGGAACAAAATAAATATCGTGCAAAGTCTGTTAGATGCCATTCGGACATGCATTTCAGTGTTAACACTTTGACTGCCTAAAAACGCTTTACAGCGTCATTGCTGGCCATGCTAAAGTTGCCGGGGGACGCTGTACAGCGTCCTTATATCAATATTTCAAAAATCTGGAATCGGATTCATATTCCCCCTCCGCTGGCCTGAGGTCCACCAGCAGGACCCACTGAGCTCTCTGGCGGTTCAGGAGCGCCATCTGGTGGCCGATCGGCGCAACCGCTTAACAGGAAGCGCAGTAGAGGTTTTGCTGGTCGGCCCTATTACTTCCGGGCACTCGGTATATGTTCCGGCATTCTAGCTCGTCACTCTACATAGCGATCGATTGCCAATAACTCGATAAACAACATGATTTGGACGTATATACCATTATACAAGCTGGAGATGGACCGGGTAATAATATATCCCATAATGATAAAATGTCTACTCGACGATGATCGCCCAACGGCGCGCGGAGACTGGGGTGAGTTTCAGCGTGTAACGTTACCATCTTCGATACTAACTGCTTTTATCAACATTTGACCCACATTAGATGATTGGTATAACGCTGCCCACGGAATTATAAACGCCCCCTCGCCCATCCGGTCAACATCAGATGACGTGTAGTAACTTCTAGAAGTACGTCTAGTTGGAATTTTTTATATCGCGCTGATTGCCATCAAACTGTATTTCATCATCAATATAATGCATTTGGGGCTATATATCACGTTCTGGAGAAAGTTGCAGAAAGAGATGAAAACATACTTATACATTAGACCATACTTTACTATGAATATGTGAATGAAAAAGTTTAACGTTGCTACACAATGAACAATACATATAGGACTTTGAATGGGCCCTAATAATGGCAATGTAGCAATATAATTTAAAAAGTTATAGCCCTGCAAAGAAGGGGACTTTCTCCATAGACAAATAGCGCTGGCAATCTATGGTATATCATTAATTTAACCCAAGGCAACCAAAGTGTTAATAAAAATGTCAAGCAATCAATCAATCAAACCAATAACACAAGCTCACACGGAGGTGCGCTGTTGTAAGCAGGGGCGTAACTTGCGGGGGGGTCCCCGGAAAATGTCCCCAGCATGATTTCAGAATGCAGTATTTGTCCCCCCCATGTTTCAAACCGCTGCAACAGTGCGGCCTGGCGGCCAGCACTGTGACTCGCTACTACACAGTGCCGGCACTGCAGATTTACCCTACTCTTGGAATTCATTGCCACTCAAAGTCATAGGGGCGCTGTCTCGATAATGCAGTGTTATTAAAGCAGCGTGTAGCCGACGCATGAACCAATTGGGATTCGAATAGACGCGGCCTGGAAGCGTCAACGCGGAACTGGAAATCCGTTGGTAAAGAAATAGCGGCCTGGAATCATTTTTGGGACGCTCTCAATTCGCAGTAAAGGAATATATCTGCGGTTTACCTGGCGGATGGCGAACAAGCCAGCCGATTCTACTATGAGTCATGACATTTGACATAGTCTATGACATCATACTTAACTTAAACTTGAACACGGAGGCAGTTACAAGAACTATCCGAGCCCCCGGGAGGGTGGTCAAATACCTTTTGCGATGTATGCAGGGAACGAATTGCAGAGGGAAGTGGAGAGCTGCCTGTCGCCCATTCTAACGCAGGAGTCCTGGACCCCCGACAGGTAAGGTAAGCGATTTTAGATGTATCACTTTAAGTGTGCGGCTGTTGTCCGAATACTAGTGAATATTGAAAAATAAAGGCATGACATTTAGAGACGTCCCCGTCGTAGCGTTCTGGTGCGGGGATATGGGTCTCTCTGTGCGGGGGCGCAACAGCAACAGGTGGGGTAGGCTGGGCAGAGATGTATGCATCAAAACGATTACATTGTTTGTCTCGCATACATTCGATTTATAATGCGAGCACCTGCATTACAATCAAATGACTGATCTGTTATGTGTTATTATGGACCCGAGTCTCGAGAGGCACTTTATAATAGAAAAAAGACAGTGCAAACATGTATATGTCGCTTACAGTTTATTATGCCTATGCAGCTTGTTTATTTTGACAGAGTTAAAAAAAATTCACTAGTATCATTATATTAAATTAGCGGACGTGCAGCTGGACAAGCCCTGGCTCCACGATGACCACTTCTTACAAGAGGCGCCACCGCCTGGGAAAATGCGTATTGCACACCTGGTATTAGAAAAAAAAAAAATGGGAAGGGGGGGCGCCCCCCCCTACCCCCCCCCCCCCCCTGCGACGTCACTGACCACGCCCCCTAATATGTCCCCCCCACCGCTAGGAACAAAGTTCCGCGCCTGGTTGTAAGTGAGCGTGGGTTATTGAATTGATTGATTGATTGAACATTTTATTAATGTCCGCCTTGTTTCAAACTGGTTAGGCTTAGGCCCTCTTTCGAAGTCACCCTCTTTCGAAGTTGGTTATGCTTAGAGTTTGGAATCAGGGCTGGTGGTCTATCGCCCTGCTCTAAAGACTCAGGGATTAAAGCAAAAAAAAATTCCTGACTGAACTTTTTTTCAGGCCAAGTCATATTCTTATTTTAACCTCCACTGTATTTCTTTAGCGTTGGCATTTTAAGGGAGCCTACTTGTTTCGGTTTCGTCGATAATCCAATGTACAGTTACCCCCCCACCCCGCCTACCCAACCCTCCCCCCCCAACCACCTCCAATGTACAGTTACTAGGGATGGGTACTGAATTCGGTAGTTTTGAGGTACCGAACCTAAACACGTCGGTACTACCGAGTATCGAATCAAGTGAGAAACCAAAAAAAATAAAAAAAAATAAAATTATTATTAAGTTCAAGTTCTCAAGTTCTTTAATAGTTGTCATACAGAAGTACAGAATACTTTCATACAAAATGCTTCTTACTGTTACGCTCCAGAGACTGTGCTAGACAAGATAGTATCAAATAACATAATAACATAATATAGCATGAATTTAGAAGAAGAAAATGAGGTCACAGTTGTTCGGTATAGACATATGTACAATGTTCTGAGTTACCATATAATATACAATACACAATACTATGCAGTGTACTAATGTACAGTACTATCTAGTGCAAAGCAGAAATGGGATGAGGTACAATTTTAGGTACAATTTACAGTAAGGTGTACGAGTTGTAGTGCAATCCTTCATCCATAAATATAAAGTGTGGGGAGTGGGTGCTACAGTGTGTTTGTTTAAAGTGGGTGTGTGCTATAAAGTGTGTGTAGTGGGTGCTACAGTGTGTTTGTTTAAAGTGAGTGTGTGCGTGTGGATGTGTGTGCTATGTGTGTTTGGTGGTTGTTGTTGTGTAGTGTTCATTCATTGTTCGTTTAGCAGCCTGATGGCCTGGGGATAGAAGCTACTTCTGAGTCTTTCTGTGCTCGCCTTGAGACTCCTGTATCTCTTGCCTGACGGCAGCAGTTCAAAGAGGCAGTTGTTCGGGTGGCTCGAGTCCTTAATAATTCTCTTAGCCTTCCCCTTGCAACGCTTGTAGTAAATGTTCTGGAGGGTGGGGAGCCCCCCTCCAATTGTGCGTTCGGCTGAACGTGTCACTCTTTGTAGTCTGCTTTGGTCTTTTGCAGTGCTATTCCCAAACCAGGAGGTGATGTTGCCGGTCAAGATGCTCTCTATTGTACATGAGTAGAAGTTCTTAAGGATCTTCTGGCTGACTTGGAACTTCCTTAGGCGCCTGAGGAAGTAGAGGCGTTGTCGTGCCTTCTTCACCACACTGTTAATGTGTATGGTCCATGTCAAGTCCTCGGATATGTGGGCTCCGAGGTACTTGAAGCTGTTGACTCTCTCAACCGGTGCCCCGTCGATGCTGAGGGGGCTGTAGTCCTTGACCCCCGACCTCCTGAAGTCCACAATCATCTCCTTTGTTTTGCTGACGTTCAGGGAGAGGCTGTTTTCCTGGCACCATCCCGCCAGGACCTTGACCTCTTCCAGGTAGGCCCTCTCGTCGTTGGCAGAGATCAGGCCCACCACCACTGTGTCGTCAGCAAATTTGACGATTGTATTGCTACTCCGCTGAGCCACAGTCGTGTGTGTACAGGGAGTAGAGGAGGGGACTCAGAACACAGCCCTGGGGGGCCCCTATGTTGAGGGTGATGGATGAGGAGGTGCAGTTGCCTGCTCTCACCACCTGGGGTCTGCCAGTCAGGAAGTCCAAGACCCACTGGCAGAGGTCATAGCCCAAGCCCAGGTCCCTGAGCTTGGCTATGAGTATGGAGGGGACTATGGTATTGAATGCCGAGCTGTAGTCGATGAATAGCATTCTCACATAGTTCCCCTGCCTCTTGTCCAGGTGTGATGCTGCTGTGTGCAGCACATGGGATATGGCGTCCTCCGTGGACCTGTTGGGGCGGTATGCAAATTGCAGGGGGTCCATGTTGATGGGGAGGGAGGAGCAGATGTAGCCCTTTACTAGCTTCTCAAAGCACTTCATGGCTATGGAGGTGAGAGCTACAGGGCGGTAGTCGTTGAGGCAAGCAGGCTTGGATTTTTTGGGTACAGGGATAATAGTGGACTTCTTCAGGCAGGTGGGGATGACAGCCTGTTCTAAGGACAGGTTAAATATGTCAGTGAATACTGGGGCCAGTTGGTCGGCACAGACTTTTAGGACGCGGCCGGGGATGCCGTCCGGACCTGCTGCCTTCCTGATATTCACTTTTTTAAAGGTCCGCCTCACCTCATGCTCTGTTACCCTGAACACTGCGCCTCCATCAGCAGCCGACCCCCCCCCCCCATTGCCGAGGCTTGTGAGCTGGTGTTGTTATTACCAGCATCAAACCTCGCATAGAAGGTATTGAGGTCGTTTGCTAAGGAGATGTCACTGTTCAGTTTGAGGGAGGCGCCTTTGTAGTCTGTCATCGTTTTGAGCCCCTGCCACATAGCTCTAGAGTCAGCTTGTTCAAACTGGAGTTCAATTTTATCCCTGTAGCGCCGTTTGGCCTCTGACACTGTCCTCCTTACGTTGTGTTGCGCCACCTTGTGGTCATTCATGTTGCCTGCCACTAGGCCGTCATTGTATGCTTTGGTGCGCTCTCTCAGAGCTTCACGGACGGATTTGTCTACCCAGGGTTTTTGATTTGGGTAAACTTTCATTTTGGTAGTGGGGATTGTTTCTTTCACCCTAGTACAGACATAGTCCAGCACTGTCTCCGTGTAGGCATTAATGTTATCTGTGTCGCGGAATACAATCCAGTCTGTGTTGTGAAACACTGACCGGATCGTATCCTCTGACGTCACATCCCATTTCTGCACCTCTCGCGAGACTACGGGAGTACTTTTAATTCTTTGTCTGTACTTTGGTGTAAGGAAAGTGGATGCGTGATCTGACTTGCCAAAGCCACTATCAGAATGAGCCTTGTAGCCACCTTTAAATTGCGTGTAACAGTGATCTAGGATGTTACCGCCTCTGGTGTTGCAAGTCACATGCTGGTAGAAATCAGGCAATACCTTTCTCAGATTGGCGCTATTGAAATCTCCCAGTACCAAAATGGCGGCGTTAACGTTCGTCGCTTGTATACTATTTACCTCGTCATGGAGTCTGGAGAGCGCGGCGTTGTTGTTGGCTTGCGGTGGAATATACACTCCGACCAGGATGATCGCCGTTAACTCCCTCGGGAGGAAGAAAGGACGACACTTGATGGTTATATATTCCAGTTCTGGGGAGCAGTGATTGGATAATTCCTTCACATTCGTTGGATCACTCCAATTTTTGTTAAACATGAAGGCAATACCTCCACCACGTTGTTTACCGGACTCTGATTGTGTCCGATCCTTCCTATGGATAAAGAAGTGATCCGCTGGTTGAATCGCGTGATCTGGAACCTCCGGTGTTAGCCATGTTTCGGTGAAGCAAAGGACATTGCAGTCCCTAACGTCTCTTTGATATTGAATCCTTGCTCGGATGTCATCCAGTTTATTGTCTATTGATTGTACATTGGCTAGCAATATACTGGGAAGTGGTGTACGGTGTCGTCTGGATCTCAGTCTGTTCCGGACCCCGGCTCTCTTTCCTCGTCTTCGCGGCGGCTTCTGGTGGTCTTGTCCATGGCCGGCATAACAAAGGATCTCGGCGGGCCATTTCTGCTGTTCAGCGATCCGATCCAGAGAGCAATCCAAACGGTAAGTTTTTCTTAATCCAATGTCAATGATTGACTGACGGTCATACACATATAATGCACCAACAGTTGGTGCAAATAAAACTCCTAATACTATAAAAATTAACAAAATAAAGCACAGTCTCGTCGGAGCGATCAGAAAGGCAGCCATCAGAGCAGCGCCAGGTCTCAATTATTATTTTTTTAACTTTTTTTTAACTTTTTTTTTTCATGTCAACGTTCACACGCACAATATATGCTTACCTGGGATTTGACTTGATTCAACAACAAAGCAGTCGGAGCAATGACAAGCCGAAAACTGTCGAAATTGTAGTTATTTGAAGTTTGGATTTTTTTTTTACGACTGAGGTAGGTAAATTAAATTTCTTGAGACTAAAGTACCGAAAAAAGGTACCGTTGGGTACCGGTATCGATTCACAGGTACCGGTATCGGTTCAAATGTGAAAGGTACCCATCCCTAACAGTTACCCCCCCACCCCGCCTACCCAACCCTTCCCCCCCAACCACCTCCAATGTACAGTTTCTTCGTCAAATGTATATACTATCTTTTTTAGACTCTTATTGTATCACAAACAATACTGTATTTGTAAATCTGGTATGTCATAAATGTATAGATGTAGCAGTATTATCTATCTGTATGTCATGTATGTCATATATGTTATGATGAATTGAAAATGGGGGACCCTGATGTAAACAAGAGGAAAGTCTTTCTCTGGTCTGCAACCCCTTAACAATTGTGTGTATTGAGCTGTACTGTATTGTACTCATTCTGCAATCTGTTATAACAATCAATCAATATTTAACAGATTGCAGAATGGGTACAATACAGTACGGCTCAATACACACAATTGTTAACACTTTCTTCGCCAGGCTTATGTACATCATTATACCATCCTCTGCCAGCTCTATTTGTCTATGGAGAAGTTCCCCTTCTTTGCAGGGCTATAACTTTTTTAATTGTATTGCTAAATTGACATTACTATGGCCCATTCAACATCAAGTATCTATTGTTCAGGGTGTAGCAACGTTATACTTTTTCATTCACATATTCATACTAAAATACGGTCTAAAGTATAAGTATGTTTTTATCGTTTTCTGCAGCTTTCTGCAGAACGTGATTTATAGCCCTAAATGCATTATATTGATGATTGTATACAGTTTGATAGCGATCGGCGCGAGAAATTTCTTTTTTTCAAATGGACGTGCTTCTAGAAGTTACTACTTATCATCTGATGTTGACCGGATGGGGGGGAGGGGGGGTCGTTTATAATTCCGTGGCCAACGTTAGATGATTCATCTAGTGTGGGTGATATGATCATTAGAGCAGTTTGTATCGAACACGTTAAAAAAAAACGCTGAAACTCACCGTAGCTTCCTCGTAGCGTTGGGCGATGAGCGTGGAGCAAAAATATTCCTATTATGGGATGTTGAAATATGCGATCCATCTCCAGGTTGTATAATAGTATATACGTCCAAATCATGTTGTTTATCGAGTTATTGGTAACGGATTGCTATCCATTGTGTCTAGCTCGAGTCCCGGGACTATTAGCGAGTGATCGGACCGAATTGGAATGAGCACCAGCTTCCGTTTCCGGTTTCCGGTTTGGGCGATCCGTTGGAGAGTTGAGAGGGGATCAACAGTAGATCTCAAGTCTCCGGGGGAAAAATATGATTGCGATCACAGATTTTTGAAATATTGATCTCAATGACGTGTTACTGCGTCATTGGCAGAATGAGCATGGCGGAGAATGACGAGTTTAGGCGTCCTTGGCAGAGAAAGTGTTAAGGGGATGCAGACCAGAGAAAGACGTTTGTCTTGTTTACATCAGGGTCCCCCATTTTCAATTCATAGTGACATTTATGACATACAGTACACAACATTTATGGCATAGGGACATACATGACATACTACAGGTATATAGTAATGTTACATTTGTGACATATACGATATGCAAATATACTGTACTGTTACCCATAGATCCTAACAGAGATTATATACATTATGATGGGGAGGAGACTGTACATTAGGGTGGGTGGGTGGGAGAAAAAAGATACATACAGTGGGGGAGGAGACCGTCTACAGATACACCTGTGTGATGTTGCTACAGAGTTAAGCTAATAAAGGATACTCACAACCACAGCAGAGGACTCACATATTTGTACTGTGAAGTAACACGACAATGACAAATGTGTTGTTTCTGTTTTTCTTTTTGACATAGTTGCGGAACACAGAACAAGTTAACAACTCACCACCGTCTACAGCCCCTGCATCATACTGTAGCCTAGCCAGTCTCTTGAAACACTGCTATCTTCAAACTTCCATTCCTCTCGAAACTTTCTTTTGTTGGGTGGTGCCGCTCATCCTTTTCGTCTGAGAACACTGCGTGTGTTTTCTTTTTAGTGGCCGGCTTACTCCTTCCATTAACGTTATTATGCTGACGTTAGCTAATAACTATGTGTTGGGGATAATGGTTCCGCACGGACCATATTGTTTGTTACATTGTTGTCGGCAAACTCGCGAGTGTCAACATAGTGTTGACATTGAGTTGATGTTAGCTGCTAGCTGGCTACCCAAATCCACAACAGCCAGGCAGCCAACCGTACAAAATACAGTCTCAGCCAATCACATCGATTTGTACAGTTAGTTAGCTCCGTCCACTCCATTGCGAAATAAAAGTTAGCCAGCCAGGACGCGTGAATATTAAAGGCAACCAACTTGTGTTAAGTTTTTCGTTCAGCGTTTCTCTGATTGGCCACACGACCACGTGACCGCCCTAGCACACGCCCTTTTCCGCTGAGAGACGCGGCAGAAGCGCTGGTCGAACCAACGCGCTGCTCGAACCAGTTCAGACAGAGGTGTTTATTTATATTAATAAACATATCTACTAGAAACACTGGTGTTCTGTTGTGTGACTGTACTAAACTCTTCCACCACATGACCGACATTTGACATACAGTACACCTCCTATCTATGTTGGGATTATGTTTGGTCATGACAAAACAATAAAAATCGCTACTGTTAGTAATGCTGCCACCACCCACTTCAATGACAGAGCTCTCATATTTGTGAATGCATAAACTATATCTTAAATTATGGCGATGATGACCGACATTTGACATACAGTACACCTCCTATCTATGTTGGGATTATGTTTGGTCATGACAAAACAATAAAAATCGCTACTGTTAGTAATGCTGCCACCACCCACTTCAATGACAGAGCTCTCATATTTGCGAATGCATAAACTATATCTTAAATTATGGCGATGTGTCTAATATGGCTGTCGCGAAGTCATTGATAAGCGACAGCCATATTAGACACATAGCCATAATTTAAGATATAGTTTATGCATTCGCAAAATATGAGAGCTCTGTCATTGAAGGGCTTCAACGGAGCGCGGCCGCTGCTGCTGCTGGAGCTGAAGTGATGTACAGTGACGAGTGAATCTGGTAGTTGGTTGTTAAAAACGCGAAACATAATAACGTTACGCTTTCTAGTTCAGCGCATTTCATAACTGTATGGGCTTTGTTTTTACTTCAGAGACAGAGGTGATGTACAGTGACGAGTGAATCTGGTAGTTGGTTGTTAAAAACGCGAAACATAATAATCAGTCAGCAGCGCTCCACTGCTACCGCAGCTGAACACAAGTTGGTTGGTAAAGCAGCTTAAGTTGGTTGGTAGTGGTACACAAGTTGGTTGCCCGCGCTGCCGCTAGCTCCTTGGGTTTCATTTGGGACGTGGGAGGGGCTGCCGCTTGCTTGCGCGTGGGGACGGGGGGTCGCGGCCAATCAGAGAAAAGCCGAACACAAGTTGGTTGCCTTTAATATTCACGCAGCCAGGACAGCCCGTATTAGCAAGCTACAGTTGCTAGGTAGCTAACATTAGCCACCCGAAGGTCGGTAGCTAGCTAACGTTAGCCACAGCTTCAAAAACTAATTTCAATTATGTTATGAGCTAGCCAGCTAGATAACGTTAGACAACGCCTTGTGTAGTAAACTAAAGTGAATAGTTTACTGGGCCATTGTTTAATGCTTCAGTGGTGTTAAAAGAGGACCTGCACGCTTGCTATCTTCGGTGCAAATGATACGGGTCTGTGAGGGGGAGGGCACTGTGAGCAGCGTGTGTGCGTCAAGCTCACGTTTGATTTGTTAGTATGGTCAAAATGCCCTACGCATCTACAAATCATATTATACCAGGTAGCCAATTCCGTCAGACTCCAAATCAAATTGACAAAAAAAAAGAAAAAAAAAATACTGAAATCAGTCTGGAGACGGAACGCTTTAATGCATGAGTCTAAAGATAAACTCTAAGCATAACCGAAAGAGGGCGACTTCGAAAGAGGGCCTAAGCCTAACCAGTTTGAAACAAGGCGGACATTAATAAAAAATTTCAATCAATCAATTCAATAACCCACGCTCACTTAAAACAGCGCACCTCCCAGCTGCTTATATAGAAAGTAGGTTCAAAAAAAAATTGCCTCCTATAGGGCATTTTTATTTTATTTTTTAACCTACTTTCTATAGAAGCATCTAAGAATGAAGTTCTTAACAGTTCTTAACCAGTTCAAAACAAGGCGGACATAAATTAAATGTTCAATCATTCAATCAATCAAACCAATAACACACTGCCACTTCATTCTTAGATGCTTCTATAGAAAGTAGGTACAACAACAACAAAAAAGAGAAGTTGGATGTGTTAGTGAGAACAGTTGGATGTGTTAGTGAGAACAGTTGGATGTGTTAGTGAGAGACAGTTGGATGTGTTAATGAGACAGTTGCACTTCCGAGCTGCTACCACACGGAGGCAACTTCTCTTTATTTTTTTTGGCACTACTTTTTCTGCGGATGGTTGTCAATAAATCTTCAATTAATGTGTGTTTATTGTATAGCAATAAGGTTGGATGAAATCGTTTGTATAAAACCATTACATCACACGACAAAGTGTGTTATAGAAATTAGATCACGCCTATGGGGGTCCAACGACCCTCGGCTGCGCCTCGGGCCTAACAACCACCCATAGGCGTGATCTAATTTCTATAACTCACTCTGTCTCGTGATGTAATGCTTAAATATATATATTAAGCACTCGCAAATCTCGCAGTGCCCCCATTGACTTACAGCGGTGGCGTACTAGCGCCATCTCGCGGATTAAGCTCCGGCGCTGAATGAGTTAATGGCTTGTTTCAAGAGGGAGGGTTTTAGTCACAGCTGAACTGCAGAAAAGGCACAATGTACATATTTAAAATGTTCTCAGTGTTGGGACAACCCCTCTGCAAAAACAATGCAACACACAGGAAAAGTCCACTTTAAGATAATAACACACACACACCTCCAGCAGTCTCTTCTCCCAGTGGTTGAGTTCCGTGCCCAGGCCTCCCTGGTTCTCAAGCTCCATTCCCTCAAGGACGGGACAGTTAAAATGTCTCCGCGCCTCCTCCTGAGAACACAGTTAAAGGTCAACCTCCACGTTGTATTTTTGTTCAATAAACAATGTGGACTAGGCCAACAGTGGCTTTCATGAAGAAGGGGAAAAAAAGTATTGAAATTGACCCAGTTTTAGCGTTTTTAATCAAACATTTTGTCTGCCCAACACAATCACCACGCACGTGCATATTTTAATCAATGGTTCATAACATGCGTGTGTAATCGAAATGATCGTCACAACAGGTGCAGGACAACAGGGGGCTCACCAGGGGGCGCTGAGAGTCACACAGCTAGTGGCAGGCAGAGAGCCTTGCTACCATAGATATATGCTTGCTACTACTAGCCGAATGAAATGTATCTGTTTCACCTCACTATTGCTCCGTGATTATAGCCATCCATCCATCTCTAAAGCTAACCACTATTTGTAAAAGCCACAACCACGTTACCATATTTGTAATAATGTAAATCATTGTGTCGTTGTACACATATTGTGTTTATAACGTTAGTAGAGAACATAGCTTAGCTTGGTAGCTATTGTGCTAACAACATATCCCGACATCCGGCTCGCTGGCCGGCATGAACGGCCGACCCAAAATGGTTCTCTCCTCTCTGTACCCCCCGTCCCCACGGGTGCCCTGCCGGGGGGCCCATGGACGCGACGGCGGCGGCAGCCGTAGGGTGCTCGAGCCCGTAAAGGCTAGTGTTACACGATAGCTATGAGCTAACTAGCGCTGCGGGCTCCGGCGCCCTGCGGCCGCCGCTGTTGTCGAGTCCACAAGCTCCTCCGCGGGGACGGGGGCACACAAAGAGGAGAGAACAACCCGCAGGGACGGCGGGCTATAGGCTAACGTCAGTGAGTGTAGTGGTCCCGACTGCGTGTAGCAGGGACGGCGGAGATATAGGCTAACTGTGATGCACCGAGTGAGCCACCATTGATCTAGTACTATGACCCGGACGGACATAAGGCATACGTTTCCTGAAGTGACGTCACGGCCGTGCTAGGTGCTAGCGTCTGATAAGCTTTTAGATTCGGCTCATTAATATGCACCTGTTGTCCTGTTGTGACGTCGGCGTTTGATACGCTTTTTTGATTCGCGCGTGCATGTTATTCGTGCGTGGACCTTTTTAACTCTTTCAAAGTGGCATTTCCGGTGTCAAATGAAAAAAAAAAATAATGAAATTATATATCAATGATGTAAACTACCCATAATTGATCAGTAGGGTTTAACCTGGAGGTTGGGCTTTAAACGTTAGCGCCTCCTCCTGAGAACAGTTAAACGTTAGCGCCTCCTCCTGAGAACAGTTAAACGTTAGCGCCTCCTCCTGAGAACAGTTAAACGTTAGCACCTCCTCCTGAGAACAGTTAAACGTTAGCACCTCCTCCTGAGAAGACAGTTAAACGTTAGCACCTCCTCCTGAGAAGACAGTTAACACTTTCAGAGCAGTTGCTTAACCTTGATTTACCCGTTGAATGCCACCATCCACTTCAATGTTATCTTAAAAACACCTAATCTATGTTTTAAATTAAATGTGTCTAATCTGCCCGTCGCTTTATCAACGACTCGTTTGCAGTCAACATTGTCGAAGCGGATTGTTTTTTTATCGGTTCATTTTCGTTTTATAGCATTTTGAAAAGCCCTCGTTTTCAAGGAAAATATAAAGATTCCATGATAAGACATTTACTGGAATATTCTAGAATACACAAAAACTGCAATTTTTCTGCCTATTTATGAATCGTTTTCAAATAAACGCTAGATCATCGATAGTATATGTGTACGTATGCACGCTATGGACGCGAGCTGAAAAATCGATTCTCTTATTTCCTCATCAGCGATCCCGCACACACAGACACATCACACATAGGGTAAATGCTGAGATCTCAGCGAATACAACTCTGATTATCCCAAGACTGGTCAAATAGATTCCTTGATGGAATGATCGAAAAAGATCATTCCAATTCCTGATCGCCATTCCAAATATCGATCATGCTTATTGATTGAGTATTGGCTGCTGTGAATATATATTACAGGCTGATTCCCGTCCCGCGATGACTTCCATGTTGATCAGACTTCTTGCCAGCACAAGGAACCAGCTGGCTCCGCCTCTACATATCTACAGATCCCAGGTCAGTCTAAGCGACTGACCTGCAGTTACACAGGGATAGACGATAGGGGGCGCTTTTTTCCATTCTGAGGGCCTGTAGGAGCTGGTGTACCAACGGGAGACTCGGTTGATGAAATATGATTTCAGATCGCTAATAAAACAATGAAACATTATTTGTCGTCGTCGGCACTCAGTGGGGGGGCTAATAAAACGAGATATGTCGTCCGTGGCACTGAAAGGGTTAAACGTTAGCACCTCCTCCTGAGAACAGTTAAACATTAGCACCTCCTCCTGAGAACAGTTACCCATTAGCACCACCTCCTGAGAACAGTTAACCATTAGCACCTCCTCCTGAGAACAGTTAACCATTAGCACCACCTCCTGAGAACAGTTAAACATTAGCACCCCCTCCTGAGAACAGTTAAACATTAGCACCTCCTCCTGAGAACAGTTAAACATTAGCACCTTCTCCTGAGAACAGTTAAACATTAGCACCTTCTCCTGAGAACAGTTAAACATTAGCACCTCCTCCTGAGAACAGTTAAACATTAGCACCTCCTCCTGAGAACAGTTAAACATTAGCACCTTCTCCTGAGAACAGTTAAACATTAGCACCTCCTCCTGAGAACAGTTAACCATTAGCACCTTCTCCTGAGAACAGTTAAACGTTAGCACCTCCTCCTGAGAACAGTTAAACGTTAGCACCTCCTCCCGAGAACAGTTAAACATTAGCACCCCCTCCTGAGAACAGTTAAACATTAGCACCCCCTCCTGAGAACAGTTACCCATTAGCACCTCCTCCTGAGAACAGTTAAACATTAGCACCTCCTCCTGTGAACAGTTAAACATTAGCACCTCCTCCTGAGAACAGTTAAACGTTAGCACCCCCTCCTGAGAACAGTTAACCATTAGCACCTCCTCCTGAGAACAGTTACCCATTAGCACCTCCTCCTGAGAACAGTTAAACATTAGCACCTCCTCCTGTGAACAGTTAAACATTAGCACCTCCTCCTGAGAACAGTTAAACGTTAGCACCCCCTCCTGAGAACAGTTAACCAATAGCACCTCCTCCTGAGAACACAGTTAACCATTAGCACCTCCTCCTGAGAACAGTTAAAAATTAGCACCTCCTCCTGAGAACAGTTAAACGTTAGCACCTCCTCATGAGAACAGTTAAACGTTAGCACCTCCTCCTGAGAACAGTTACCCATTAGCACCCCCTCCTGAGAACAGTTAACCATTAGCAAATCCTCCTGAGAACAGTTAAACATTAGCACCTTCTCCTGAGAACAGTTAAACATTAGCACCTCCTCCTGAGAACAGTTAAACATTAGCACCTCCTCCTGAGAACAGTTAAACATTAGCACCTTCTCCTGAGAACAGTTAAACATTAGCACCTCCTCCTGAGAACAGTTAACCATTAGCACCTTCTCCTGAGAACAGTTAAACGTTAGCACCTCCTCCTGAGAACAGTTAAACATTAGCACCTCCTCCTGAGAACAGTTAAACATTAGCACCTCCTCCTGAGAACAGTTAAACATTAGCACCTTCTCCTGAGAACAGTTAAACATTAGCACCTCCTCCTGAGAACAGTTAACCATTAGCACCTTCTCCTGAGAACAGTTAAACGTTAGCACCTCCTCCTGAGAACAGTTAAACGTTAGCACCTCCTCCCGAGAACAGTTAAACATTAGCACCCCCTCCTGAGAACAGTTAAACATTAGCACCCCCTCCTGAGAACAGTTACCCATTAGCACCTCCTCCTGAGAACAGTTAAACATTAGCACCTCCTCCTGTGAACAGTTAAACATTAGCACCTCCTCCTGAGAACAGTTAAACGTTAGCACCCCCTCCTGAGAACAGTTAACCATTAGCACCTCCTCCTGAGAACAGTTACCCATTAGCACCTCCTCCTGAGAACAGTTAAACATTAGCACCTCCTCCTGTGAACAGTTAAACATTAGCACCTCCTCCTGAGAACAGTTAAACGTTAGCACCCCCTCCTGAGAACAGTTAACCATTAGCACCTCCTCCTGAGAACACAGTTAACCATTAGCACCTCCTCCTGAGAACAGTTAAAAATTAGCACCTCCTCCTGAGAACAGTTAAACGTTAGCACCTCCTCATGAGAACAGTTAAACGTTAGCACCTCCTCCTGAGAACAGTTACCCATTAGCACCCCCTCCTGAGAACAGTTAACCATTAGCAAATCCTCCTGAAAACAGTTAACCATTAGCACCTCCTCCTGAGAACAGTTAAACGTTAGCACCTCCTCATGAGAACAGTTAAACGTTAGCACCTCCTCCTGAGAACAGTTAAACATTAGCACCCCCTCCTGAGAACAGTTAAACATTAGCACCTCCTCCTGAGAACAGTTAAACGTTAGCACCTCCTCCTGAGAACAGTTAACCATTAGCACCTCCTCCTGAGAACAGTTAAACGTTAGCACCTCCTCATGAGAACAGTTAAACGTTAGCACCTCCTCCTGAGAACAGTTAACCATTAGCACCTCCTCCTGAGAACAGTTAAACGTTAGCACCTCCTCATGAGAACAGTTAAACGTTAGCACCTCCTCCTGAGAACAGTTAAACGTTAGCACCTCCTCATGAGAACAGTTAAACGTTAGCACCCCCTCCTGAGAACAGTTAACCATTAGCACCTCCTCCTGAGAACAGTTAAACGTTAGCACCTCCTCCTGAGAACAGTTAAACATTAGCACCCCCTCCTGAGAACAGTTAAACATTAGCACCTCCTCCTGAGAACAGTTAAACGTTAGCACCTCCTCCTGAGAACAGTTAACCATTAGCACCTCCTCCTGAGAACAGTTAAACGTTAGCACCTCCTCATGAGAACAGTTAAACGTTAGCACCTCCTCCTGAGAACAGTTAACCATTAGCACCTCCTCCTGAGAACAGTTAAACGTTAGCACCTCCTCATGAGAACAGTTAAACGTTAGCACCTCCTCCTGAGAACAGTTAAACGTTAGCACCTCCTCATGAGAACAGTTAAACGTTAGCACCTCCTCCTGAGAACAGTTAACCATTAGCACCTCCTCCTGAGAACAGTTAAACGTTAGCACCTCCTCATGAGAACAGTTAAACGTTAGCACCTCCTCCTGAGAACAGTTAAACGTTAGCACCTCCTCATGAGAACAGTTAAACGTTAGCACCCCCTCCTGAGAACAGTTAAACATTAGCACCCCCTCCTGAGAACAGTTAAACATTAGCACCCCCTCCTGAGAACAGTTACCCATTAGCACCCCCTCCTGAGAACAGTTACCCATTAGCACCTCCTCCTGACAACAGTTAAACATTAGCACCACCTCCTGAGAACAGTTAAACGTTAGCACCTCCTCCTGTGAACAGTTAAACATTAGCACCACCTCCTGAGAACAGTTAACCATTAGCACCTCCTCCTGAGAACAGTTAAACATTAGCACCTCCTCCTGAGAACAGTTAAACGTTAGCACCTCCTCCTGAGAACAGTTAAACATTAGCACCTCCTCCTGAGAACAGTTAAACGTTAGCACCTCCTCCTGAGAACAGTTAAACGTTAGCACCTCCTCCTGAGAACAGTTAAACGTTAGCACCTCCTCCTGTGAACAGTTAAACATTAGCACCTCCTCCTGAGAACACAGTTAAACATTAGCACCTCCTCCTGAGAACAGTTAAACATTAGCACCTCCTCCTGTGAACAGTTAAACATTAGCACCTCCTCCTGAGAACAGTTAAACGTTAGCACCCCCTCCTGAGAACAGTTAACCAATAGCACCTCCTCCTGAGAACACAGTTAACCATTAGCACCTCCTCCTGAGAACAGTTAAAAATTAGCACCTCCTCCTGAGAACAGTTAAACGTTAGCACCTCCTCATGAGAACAGTTAAACGTTAGCACCTCCTCCTGAGAACAGTTACCCATTAGCACCCCCTCCTGAGAACAGTTAACCATTAGCAAATCCTCCTGAGAACAGTTAAACATTAGCACCTTCTCCTGAGAACAGTTAAACATTAGCACCTCCTCCTGAGAACAGTTAAACATTAGCACCTCCTCCTGAGAACAGTTAAACATTAGCACCTTCTCCTGAGAACAGTTAAACATTAGCACCTCCTCCTGAGAACAGTTAACCATTAGCACCTTCTCCTGAGAACAGTTAAACGTTAGCACCTCCTCCTGAGAACAGTTAAACATTAGCACCTCCTCCTGAGAACAGTTAAACATTAGCACCTCCTCCTGAGAACAGTTAAACATTAGCACCTTCTCCTGAGAACAGTTAAACATTAGCACCTCCTCCTGAGAACAGTTAACCATTAGCACCTTCTCCTGAGAACAGTTAAACGTTAGCACCTCCTCCTGAGAACAGTTAAACGTTAGCACCTCCTCCCGAGAACAGTTAAACATTAGCACCCCCTCCTGAGAACAGTTAAACATTAGCACCCCCTCCTGAGAACAGTTACCCATTAGCACCTCCTCCTGAGAACAGTTAAACATTAGCACCTCCTCCTGTGAACAGTTAAACATTAGCACCTCCTCCTGAGAACAGTTAAACGTTAGCACCCCCTCCTGAGAACAGTTAACCATTAGCACCTCCTCCTGAGAACAGTTACCCATTAGCACCTCCTCCTGAGAACAGTTAAACATTAGCACCTCCTCCTGTGAACAGTTAAACATTAGCACCTCCTCCTGAGAACAGTTAAACGTTAGCACCCCCTCCTGAGAACAGTTAACCATTAGCACCTCCTCCTGAGAACACAGTTAACCATTAGCACCTCCTCCTGAGAACAGTTAAAAATTAGCACCTCCTCCTGAGAACAGTTAAACGTTAGCACCTCCTCATGAGAACAGTTAAACGTTAGCACCTCCTCCTGAGAACAGTTACCCATTAGCACCCCCTCCTGAGAACAGTTAACCATTAGCAAATCCTCCTGAAAACAGTTAACCATTAGCACCTCCTCCTGAGAACAGTTAAACGTTAGCACCTCCTCATGAGAACAGTTAAACGTTAGCACCTCCTCCTGAGAACAGTTAAACATTAGCACCCCCTCCTGAGAACAGTTAAACATTAGCACCTCCTCCTGAGAACAGTTAAACGTTAGCACCTCCTCCTGAGAACAGTTAACCATTAGCACCTCCTCCTGAGAACAGTTAAACGTTAGCACCTCCTCATGAGAACAGTTAAACGTTAGCACCTCCTCCTGAGAACAGTTAACCATTAGCACCTCCTCCTGAGAACAGTTAAACGTTAGCACCTCCTCATGAGAACAGTTAAACGTTAGCACCTCCTCCTGAGAACAGTTAAACGTTAGCACCTCCTCATGAGAACAGTTAAACGTTAGCACCCCCTCCTGAGAACAGTTAACCATTAGCACCTCCTCCTGAGAACAGTTAAACGTTAGCACCTCCTCCTGAGAACAGTTAAACATTAGCACCCCCTCCTGAGAACAGTTAAACATTAGCACCTCCTCCTGAGAACAGTTAAACGTTAGCACCTCCTCCTGAGAACAGTTAACCATTAGCACCTCCTCCTGAGAACAGTTAAACGTTAGCACCTCCTCATGAGAACAGTTAAACGTTAGCACCTCCTCCTGAGAACAGTTAACCATTAGCACCTCCTCCTGAGAACAGTTAAACGTTAGCACCTCCTCATGAGAACAGTTAAACGTTAGCACCTCCTCCTGAGAACAGTTAAACGTTAGCACCTCCTCATGAGAACAGTTAAACGTTAGCACCTCCTCCTGAGAACAGTTAACCATTAGCACCTCCTCCTGAGAACAGTTAAACGTTAGCACCTCCTCATGAGAACAGTTAAACGTTAGCACCTCCTCCTGAGAACAGTTAAACGTTAGCACCTCCTCATGAGAACAGTTAAACGTTAGCACCCCCTCCTGAGAACAGTTAAACATTAGCACCCCCTCCTGAGAACAGTTAAACATTAGCACCCCCTCCTGAGAACAGTTACCCATTAGCACCCCCTCCTGAGAACAGTTACCCATTAGCACCTCCTCCTGACAACAGTTAAACATTAGCACCACCTCCTGAGAACAGTTAAACGTTAGCACCTCCTCCTGTGAACAGTTAAACATTAGCACCACCTCCTGAGAACAGTTAACCATTAGCACCTCCTCCTGAGAACAGTTAAACATTAGCACCTCCTCCTGAGAACAGTTAAACGTTAGCACCTCCTCCTGAGAACAGTTAAACATTAGCACCTCCTCCTGAGAACAGTTAAACGTTAGCACCTCCTCCTGAGAACAGTTAAACGTTAGCACCTCCTCCTGAGAACAGTTAAACGTTAGCACC
The DNA here is from genome assembly GCF_963971535.1 of Notolepis coatsorum. Classification (NCBI taxonomy): domain Eukaryota; kingdom Metazoa; phylum Chordata; class Actinopteri; order Aulopiformes; family Paralepididae; genus Notolepis; species Notolepis coatsorum. The sequence continues at coordinate 44,102 of NW_028174554.1, forward strand.
TCCTCCTGTGAACAGTTAAACATTAGCACCTCCTCCTGAGAACACAGTTAAACATTAGCACCTCCTCCTGAGAACAGTTAACCATTAGCACCTCCTCCTGAGAACAGTTAACCATTAGCACCTCCTCCTGTGAACACAGTTAAACATTAGCACATCCTCCTGAGAACAGTTAACCATTAGCACCCCCTCCTGAGAAGGGCCACTACAAAGGGCACTCCAAAACCAGGGTTAGGGCCATAAGAAGGGAATCGGGATTGGGCCAAAGCTGAATGTTGTTGGATTATTGTTTCTAAAAGCTATTCATTATTTTGATACATTGGTGGAGTGGTAAAAAAAACAAAGCATTTGGATTTTGATATTGGCATAGATTACCATGGCAGAGATTGAAGCTTGGGGTCAGCCCTACTGTTGTGAAGGATCAGATTAAACCGAATATGTATATTTATTTATATATATATATTTAATTGTATTTGTATATCGTTTGATATCCCCTGTATATTCCTTGTACAATATGCATTGAATATCCCCGTTTCTACTAAACAGCCCATAATAGTTTCATTCTACCATTGGACTAGAACCTGGCGCCAGGTTGCCATACCCCTAGGTTCAAGTTCAATCGTGCCGCCTAACATGTCGAGGCAGCCCCCGGTTCCGCGCAGTAATATGCCGGGCGAAATACGTGTGGTACTATTTGTTCATAGCGCATATATATATGACGCTCGTAAAGTAGAACTTTCTTTTAGTCCAGTTCTTTACCCTCCAACAGAGTGACAGACGCAAAAGCCTCCCCACGAAGCACGTGCGGTGTAGTAGGGCCTACTTGGCCCAGAATAGGCATTGAGACATCGTGTAGATTAATAGTTGAATGGTCATAGTTTGGCACCATACCGTCGAGTTGGACGTATTCTATTAAGCTAATAATAGTCTATTTATGTATGGTGCATCGTTCGGTTCGAGTCCTACAGTTATCAGTACCCCCATCGTTCCTGACGTTATCTGGACGCTTATCCAGGCTGGTCAGACCCCTAGTGGTGATTGCATCCGAGGAGCTCCGGGTCAAGAGCGACTGGACCTGTATATTGGATTACTCTACCCGACGACGGCGAGCCTTCCACGGCTCTTGGATTATGCTTTATGTGCTTTGATTATTCCATGGATAAAGGCCAACACTGTCGAGTGTTGGAATTACCCCCCGGAGAGGACTACAGGTGAGGCGGCGCTCTACACGTGAGGTCGCACCACGTCTCTCCGTTGTGGACCGGCAGATACCGTTCCACAGAGGGTCCAGCTGTGTTCGTCTACGGCCCCAGGTTCTGTGGGCACTGGGTCTAAGACTTTGGATTCTCCCAAGACACCGTCGGCCAGATGGGATACCGCCAGCGACTTCTCTAACCCCCCCCTCCTACTGTCTTACAACCAGCGGGACCCCCCCCCCCCTTAGTGTATCCAGCTATAATTATTTAAGTACTATCGCTATCGTTTCCTAAATATTCCAGGTTGTATACTTACTCCCTGCGCAACCAGAGATTGGACATTCAATGTTGATTTACCTACGAATGCTCATTTGCCATAAAAGTGCATACTTAACATTTCAAATCATAAATGTAATTAAGTGAATATTGTGTACACCCTTTGCTGTATTAAATATTCGATTTGGTCCATTTGTGTTGGTTCGTTTCATCAGGTGGGAAAGTGTTCATCATACTTATATCTTGTACTGGGTGGCCAGAAGTTAAAGTACATGAGGTAGTGGTATTAAATATCATATCTAACAATACAGTCAGGGAATTGTACCCCTCAGCTACAATTGGTCCTTCGAGCCGGATGGTAACTAGTGTAATATTAATATAGTGTTATTAATATCGAAATGGCCTATGATGAACACTCCACGAAACGATCCTCCTAACCTAGAACGCCCGCGGCGGAGACGACAGACACCTCAGTACTTAGAGGCTTACACTGTCAGTCAACTACCTAGCCTTCGACAAACGGTAAACGTAGTAAAAGTAGAAAGTAAAATTATGTCTGACCTTAACGACCAGGTTTCCCCGACCACAGAGGCCCTAGTAGGTCCTAATGTAACTGACCAAGCCCACGGTGGAGACCAGGAGGGAATTGACATGCCTTTACCCCCCGCCACTACTAAAGAAGTAGTCCCCGACACGCCCCGGGAGGAAGACAACCCTACAGAGAGAGAACTCTGCACGGAAGAAGAAGAGGAGAGCGCCGAGGAACTAGAGCTCCAGGACTCCCCAACGAGTACCCCCAGGAGCGGTTCACGCAGGAGCGGCTCACCTCCACTACCGCCTTCCCCCAGCGAAGCGGAGAGGATACTACAACAGGCGTTCCTCGTCGGCCTGACAGCCTCTACCGAACGCGATCGGCTCCAAGCACAGACGCGAATATGGCAAGAGACCGCGCCGACGCCCAGCGCACCGCTGCCGGTGCCCAAAGAGACGCAGAGCGCGACAGACTACAAGCGCAACTAATAGAGCAGCTGATCAAAAGGACAACTCCCTCTCCCTCCGCCAGGGGCTCAAGGAACTCGTCGAGACAGCAGTCAAGAGCAGCGTCACCGCAACGAGCAAGCGACCCTGAACTTGACCAACAGACCGAGTCTAGACCCCCCGCAGACCCCCTTCCCATACCGGTCCAAGCGAGACCCAGCTACAAGGAAGGAGCGGCCTACACTGCGGAGAAGCTAAATAAACTATTACAAGATCTGGAAGATTTGATAGAAGAAGAAGAGGGAGAAGAGGAGAACCAAGCCCGACGACAGCACAGTACTCCACCGGACCAGGAGGTCCCATACAGTCCAGGCTATACCCCCGCGGCGCTGCGCTACAGACCCCCGACTCTATTTACGGGTGAGCACGACGCACGACCAGCCCCGAGGAACAGTACCTGGACCAGCGGGCCATGGTACCCTGCCAGTACCGGCCCACAGCGAGGCGCAAGAGGGGACTCGCCCAGGAGGTCTCTCCCCCAACGCTCGCCGATGTATTCGCCATCCACGGCGTCATACAACGCCACGCCATCAATCCCAGACTTCGTCTATGAGAGTCGAGCACAGTACACGGAGCTCCGGATGTGCTTAGAGACAATGCTGGCGGATGTCATTGATGAACGCCACAAGTATGCAATATTATTGAAGCACCTGAAAGTACAGCGAGCACACAATATAGCGCTAGCCTATGCTACCTCCTCGACCCCATACACAGCGGCCCTTGCAGCGCTGGATCAAAGATATGGACGTATATGGGATTACGTAATCCAGGAGATAAGGCATATTGACCGCCTACCCCCAGCCACAGACAATCGCTCACTAGATGACCTGTCAATCAAAGTGCAGTCCCTGGTGGGGATGCTGGGAGCTCAACGGGAGAAGGGCAGGCATGAGCTGTACGCCAACTCTAACGTTGAGAGGATTTTGGAGAAGCTGCCACCCGCAAGACAGGAGCGCTTTCGGCGGCAGAGGGACTACCGAGATCCCGACGGCCCCGAGCCATCCCTCCTTGATCTGGCCGACTTCCTGGCGAGAGAGGTCAGCAGCTTACGACTGGACACCTTCGGGCGGAGCACGCCAAGCTCCAGAGAGGGACCCAGGAGAATAAATGATGGAAGAAGATCGGTGACTGTCATGCACCAATCAGAGTCAGTACCGAGCAGTAAGAGTCACAGCACCCCCTCGAGGAAGGAGAAGTGGAAGATAGCGTGTCCCTACTGTGAGAAAGAACACTGGCTGTCACAATGTGACACATTCACAAAGATGAATGCAGAAGAAGTGAGCCAATGGATAAAGTCCAACCGGCGCTGTTATCGATGTGTGCAGCCCCACATGGCAGCCGAATGCCGCCTAAAGAAAAGGTGCAGCCGGTGCGATGGAGCCCATCTAGATATACTACACGATAGTAACGTAAGACGGCCTACACCTGCACCACGGAGCGGCACCAAGGCAAGTGTCATGTACATTGACCCCGCCAGCAGCAACGGAGCTCAAGTGCTCTTAAAGGTAGTCCGTGTGACATTGAGCTACCAGGATAAAGTCATGGACACTTACGCCGTCCTTGATGACGGGTCAGAGAAGACCCTTCTGCTCGCCTCCGCTGCGACTCAACTGGGACTGCGGGGGAGCAAGAACGAAATGACGATTCGGACAATAAGAAGAGATTTGAAGACGATAAAGGGCGAGAATGTCTCCTTCACTATCGCAGCCAACGGGCAGCCAGAGCGACAGTACAAGATCACAAATGCTTTCACCAGCCAAGAAATAGGACTCTCGCAGTACACCTACCCTGTCACCAAGTTGATGGATAAATATGTGCACCTGCGCCAATTACCTATCCCGCTCATAAACGGCGCTACCCCGACCCTGTTGATAGGCTCCGACCATGCAGAACTCATAGTCCCGATTGACCGGGTCCACACCGGTCCCCGAGGCTGTCCTGCAGCCGTCGAGACCCGCTTAGGATGGACATTACAAGGCCCCCTCGCTAAATCTCTCAACCGAACCGCAGCCACTAGCTGCTTCCACTCCCGAACGACAGAAGAAGACACCACTCTCCTGCAGCATGTCGAGAGGCTATGGACCCTAGAGACAATGCCCTTTAAGAACGAAAAGAAAGACATTCGCTCTAAAGAAGACATTTACGCCATCCACCTACTCGAGCAGGGGACAAAGAGAGTCACAGTCGGCGGAGTGATGAGATACGCAACTCCACTCCTGAGGAGAGAGGGAATGCCCCCCTTTCACGCAAAGAAAGACGCCACGGAGCGCTATCTACTGAACACAGAGCGGCGCCTGGCCAAAGACCCCGCTCAACAGAGTGTGTACCGAGCTGAGATTGAGAAGCTAATCACAGCGGGACACGTAACAAAGATTGACATTAAAGAGGCCGATCAGACGACCGAATCATGGTACGTGCCGCATCACAAGGTCCATCACAATGGCAAGGATCGCATTGTGTTTAACTGCAGCTACCAGATCGGATCCCAAAATCTGAATAAAGAGCTTTTGCCCGGCCCCACACTCGGCCCCTCCCTACTAGGCGTGCTACTGCGATTCCGCCAGGACAAGGTGGCCATAAGCGGGGATATCAAAGGGATGTTCTTGCAAGTGAGACTAGTAGAGGAGGACAAGCCTCTGCTACGGTTCCTATGGAGAGAGAAGATCGGAGATGAGAACCCATCCATCTACCAGTGGGAAGTACTCCCCTTCGGAACCACATGCAGCCCGTGCTGTGCTACATTTGCACTACAGAAACACGTCACAGAGGACCCAGCAGCAGGTGAAGAGGTCCAACACAGTGTGAAGAACAGTTTCTACGTAGACAACTGTCTACAAAGCGTCTCGACTCAAGAAGAAGCCGAGGCTCTCCTAATCAAGTTACGCGCCTCCCTAATCAAAGGAGGCTTTGATCTCAGGCAGTGGGCCAGCAGTGACCCGCACGTATTGCGCAGCCTCTCCTCCGCAGACAAGGCTGCCAGCAGCGAGACCTGGATGGCGACAATCCCAGGAGAAGCCCAAGAAATGACACTAGGATTAGTCTGGCGCTTCAAAACAGACTCGCTCCACTATAGACACAAACCCTTGGCTCCAGAGCAAGGAAGGTCGGCGGCGATACCGACCACCAGACGGAGTGTGTACAGAACACTCGCCAGACAATATGACCCGCTGGGATGTATTCTACCTTACACCACCAGGGCAAAGATGATCATACGAGCACTATGGGACAAGGACCAGGGCTGGGACGACCCAATACCCGCACACCTTGCCTCAACATGGAGAGAGTGGGAGACGGAACTCCGCTCACTCCCAGGTGTTAATATACGCCGCAGCTACTTCCCATCCACGGTGAGGCCAGAGACATGCGAGATTGAGCTACACGTCTTCAGCGATGCCTCCGAAGTAGCCTACGGATCGGTTGCTTATTTGCGTGCCCAAGAGATGGGAGGAGAGATACACACTGCTTTCATACTGGCCCGCTCAAGGATAGCCCCACGTAAGCAACAATTTATCCCACGTCTAGAGCTCTGCGCAGCCCTCGCAGGAGCGCATCTAGCCACGTTAATCCAACGTGAACTCACCATTCCGGTGCATAGAACAATCTTGTGGTCAGATTCCACGACAGTACTCACATGGATTAAGTCTGATTCATGCAGATACAAAGTCTTCGTGGGAGTCAGAGTCACCGAGATTCAGGAACTAACAGGAGAAGCAAGCTGGAGATATGTGGATACCAAACACAACCCAGCTGACGTCATCACCCGGGGAATGTCCCTGGATGACCTAACCCGTCACAACATCTACAGTGACGGACCAGCATTCCTCCAGCTCCCGGAAGGAGATTGGCCTACGCCCACCCCGAGGGAAGCAAGTAGAGAGGAGGCTAAGAACAAGAAGCCTATGTTCTGTGGACTGAGCACTGTCGCCTCCACAGACCCGAACATAGATGACTGCATTACCCTAGAGAGTGCGCAACAAAGGACATTCCTGCGGCACCACCCAGAGATTCAGTCCACCACTGACATGTCAGCAGCTGACTACGAAGAAGCAGAACTTCTTCTACTACAACGAGCCCAGAGAGACTCGTTCCCCGATGAGCTAGACTGTCTACAGGGAGGAAACCCCGTCCCATCAGACAGCAGACTGATTCACCTGGCACCAGAGAGTGACGCACATAATCTCATCAGAGTGGGTGGTCGCCTGCGGAGAGCCCCCGATCTACCAGATGACATTAAGCACCCGATCGTCTTGAACAGCCGACACAAGGTCACAGAGCTGATCATAAAGAAATACGACGAGGATGTACACCACGCAGGAGCAGAGAGAGTCTTCGCGGAGATCAGACGTCGTTATTGGATATTGCAAGGCAGAGAAGCAGTACGGCGCTTCCAGCGAACCTGTCTAGACTGCCGTAAGTGGCGCGCGCAGCCCAGCATACCACGGATGGCTGACCTACCCCCCTGTCGCCTCCGAATCGGCGACAAGCCATTCCACTCCACAGGCATGGACTGTTTTGGCCCGTTGTATATAAAAAGAGGAAGAGGCACCGCACACGTGCGGTGTAGTAGGGCCTACTTGGCCCAGAATAGGCATTGAGACATCGTGTAGATTAATAGTTGAATGGTCATAGTTTGGCACCATACCGTCGAGTTGGACGTATTCTATTAAGCTAATAATAGTCTATTTATGTATGGTGCATCGTTCGGTTCGAGTCCTACAGTTATCAGTACCCCCATCGTTCCTGACGTTATCTGGACGCTTATCCAGGCTGGTCAGACCCCTAGTGGTGATTGCATCCGAGGAGCTCCGGGTCAAGAGCGACTGGACCTGTATATTGGATTACTCTACCCGACGACGGCGAGCCTTCCACGGCTCTTGGATTATGCTTTATGTGCTTTGATTATTCCATGGATAAAGGCCAACACTGTCGAGTGTTGGAATTACCCCCCGGAGAGGACTACAGGTGAGGCGGCGCTCTACACGTGAGGTCGCACCACGTCTCTCCGTTGTGGACCGGCAGATACCGTTCCACAGAGGGTCCAGCTGTGTTCGTCTACGGCCCCAGGTTCTGTGGGCACTGGGTCTAAGACTTTGGATTCTCCCAAGACACCGTCGGCCAGATGGGATACCGCCAGCGACTTCTCTAACCCCCCCCTCCTACTGTCTTACAACCAGCGGGACCCCCCCCCCTTAGTGTATCCAGCTATAATTATTTAAGTACTATCGCTATCGTTTCCTAAATATTCCAGGTTGTATACTTACTCCCTGCGCAACCAGAGATTGGACATTCAATGTTGATTTACCTACGAATACTCATTTGCCATAAAAGTGCATACTTAACATTTCAAATCATAAATGTAATTAAGTGAATATTGTGTACACCCTTTGCTGTATTAAATATTCGATTTGGTCCATTTGTGTTGGTTCGTTTCATCAGGTGGGAAAGTGTTCATCATACTTATATCTTGTACTGGGTGGCCAGAAGTTAAAGTACATGAGGTAGTGGTATTAAATATCATATCTAACAATACAGTCAGGGAATTGTACCCCTCAGCTACACCTACAGTACACACACACACACACATTATGTGAACTCACAACAACTCGTGGCGTCACCAAGATGTGAACCTCATGGCGGATCATTGCTCCTCCTCTGATGTCCCACATCTGGTCACCCTGCGAATCACCAAGTCACTCCACTGGTACAGACCCAGGCTGGGGGGGGGGGGGGGGGAAGAGAGAGAGAGGAGAGAGAGAGAGAGAGAGAGAGAGAGAGAGAGAGAGAGAGAGAGAGAGAGAGAGGAGAGAGAGAGAGAGAGAGAGAGAGGAGAGAGAGAGAGGAGAGAGAGAGAGAGAGAGAGAGAGAGAGAGGAGAGAGAGAGAGAGAGAGAGAGAGAGAGAGAGAGACGAGAGAGAGAGAGAGAGAGAGAGAGAGAGAGAGAGAGAGAGGAGAGAGAGAGAGAGAGACACACAGAGAGACGAGAGAGGAGAGACAGAGAGACGAGAGAGAGAGACACACACAGAGACGAGAGAGAGAGACAGACACACAGAGCGACGAGAGAGAGAGAGAGAGAGACACACACAGAGAGACAGACACACAGGGATATAGATTATATACAGTAATATAGTGTATATAATATATAACACAGAGTCCAATCTAGTCTCCAAAATATCATTATCAGCATCTTCTGACTACCTTAAAGATGGTACTCATGAGACACACACACATACACAGACACTACTGTACTACTGCTACACTACTGTAGTAGTAGCAGTGTATAGCAGAGTGTAGCAGTATGTAGCAGTGTAGCAGTGTGTAGCAGCATGTAGCAGTGTGTAGCAGTGTAGAGCAGTGTGTAGCAGTGTGTAGCAGTGTGTAGCAGTGTATAGCAGTGTGTAGCAGTGTATAGCAGTGTGTAGCAGTGTGTAGCAGTGTGTAGCAGTGTATAGCAGTGTGTAGCAGTGTATAGCAGTGTGTAGCAGTGTGTAGCAGCATGTAGCAGCGTGTAGCAGTGTATAGCAGTGTGTAGCAGTGTGTAGCAGTGTGTAGCAGTGTGTAGCAGTGTTTAGCAGAGTGTAGCAGTATGTAGCAGTGTGTAGCAGCATGTAGCAGTGTGTAGCAGCATGTAGCAGTGTGTAGCAGTGTGTAGCAGAGTGTAGCAGTGTGTAGCAGCATGTAGCAGCGTGTAGCAGTGTGTAGCAGTGTGTAGCAGCGTGTAGCAGTGTGTAGCCAGCATGTAGCAGTGTGTAGCAGTGTGTAGCAGCGTGTAGCAGTGTGTAGCAGTGTGTAGCAGCATGTAGCAGTGTGTAGCAGTGTGTAGCAGTGTGTAGCAGCGTGTAGCAGTGTGTAGCAGTGTGTAGCAGCGTGTAGCAGTGTGTAGCAGCATGTAGCAGCGTGTAGCAGTGTGTAGCAGTGTGTAGCAGTGTGTAGCAGTGTGTAGCAGCGTGTAGCAGTGTGTAGCAGCGTGTAGCAGTGTGTAGCAGTGTGTAGCAGTGTATAGCAGTGTGTAGCAGTGTGTAGCAGTGTGTAGCAGCGTGTAGCAGTGTGTAGCAGTGTATAGCAGTGTGTAGCAGTGTGTAGCAGTGTGTAGCAGTGTGTAGCAGCATGTAGCAGCGTGTAGCAGCGTGTAGCAGTGTGTAGCAGTGTGTAGCAGTGTGTAGCAGCGTGTATGTTACATCCCAATGTATATATTCCCCAGTGTGTGTCTCCATGTGTGTGTGTTCTCCATTTTTCTTTCCTCCCTCCAGCCATTGTTCCCTCCACCATTGGTCCCTGCCAGGCCTGCCCTTCCATTACCCAGCACAGCACCGATTGGTAGATGGTTTTCCAGACTCCAACACTCAATCAACACCACCCAATCATGGATCACCACACACCTGTTAAAACATGGCTTCTCCCTTCAGTCTTTCTCTCTCTCTCTGGCATGAGGCTAGGCCTAGTGTTATTTTGTGGCATTGTACTTTGATAATATCCCTTTTTGTTTATAGGCCTTTGTAATAGTGAAAGTGCCTGTGTGGTTGTATGGCCGCAGAGAGAGAGCATTGTTACCTATAGATTGTTTTGTTATGTTTCCATTTTGTTGTATATCATTAATGTGTTTTTCTCTCTTTCTCAGGAAGCACAGATGGGGTGAGCTGCCATTTCCTTTGGATATTGTTTTCTCCTGTTTTGGTTAGGTAAGAGTAGTTTAGGTAATGTAATTTATTTTACCATAGATTAGATTGGGTTTATTTGGGGTATAGTGGTGTTTGTTTGTTGTTTTGGCCTGGGCTCACCCCTGAGCTACATGTGCTTCCTTTGCATCTCTCAATAAATATCATTGTTGTTTACAAACGTGGTCCATCTTTTCTGTCAACCAACTGTTATGTTACAGCCCTTTACCCTTAGACACACAGGGGTCGTAACATAAATGGGGGCTCGTCCGGGATCTTGTAACCCGTGTTCAATTGTTGGTTGATGGATTTGGTGAACTGTGTTTGTTTACACTTGTATAGTAATTAATTGATGTGTGTAAAAATGGCATTTGTGTAAAAAAAAAAAAAATGGCAGTTAGTACTTTTGATATGGGGAAATTCTTGAGCAATCCTACTTGGGAAGCGCTAGATA